>NC_142520.1:15499700-15602200 GCF_964205215.1 Stylophora pistillata
TTGGCCCGTTGTTAGTCAAAGAGAGAAGATCAGCAGTGAAGCGCTATGGTTGCCTGTTCACCTGCCTGGTGACAAGGGCAGTACACTTAGAAATTGCACACTCACTCGAGACAGACAGCTTTATCATGGCGCTGAGAAGAATGATGGCCAGAAGAGGAAAACCGAGAAACATCTACAGTGACAACGGGACCAATTTTGTTGGAGCCGAACGAGAACTTAAGGAGTGCCTTGATGGAATGGACCAGGCTAAGATCTCAGATACTCTGTCACGCGACAGAATCCAGTGGTTCTTCAACCCTCCTTCAGCTCCTCATTTCGGGGGAGTCTGGGAGAGACTCGTTAAATCAGCAAAGAAAGCTCTAAAGATCACCCTCAATGGGCAACTGGTGAATGATGAAACCTTGCTCACATTAACGGCAGAAGTTGAGAGTCTGCTCAACAGCCGACCGCTAACTCACGTCAGCGTTGATCCTCAGGACCTTGAAGCAATCACTCCTAACCATTTCCTCATCGGAAGGAACAGTCCAAACGTACCTCCCGATGTCTTTGATGAGAGAGATTTGAATTCCAAAAAGCGGTGGAGACAAGCACAGACGCTAACCGACCATTTCTGGAGAAGATGGCTACGTGAGTACGTGCCCGCCCTTACTGAGCGGAGGAAGTGGAGAACCAGACCTCAAAACCATGCCCAAATTGGAGACTTGGTACTAGTGGTTGAGGACAATTTACCCCGTGGTCGATGGAATCTTGGCCGAATCGTCAAAACATTCCCAGGAGATGATGGCCTCATTCGCACTGTCGAAGTTCAGACGAAACAAGGGACATTCAAACGGCCAGTCGCCAAGCTTTGCCTCCTTGAGGAGGCCGAACGTAGTGTATAGACTCGAGTCCTATACAGGGGTGGCTATGTTGCCAACTGCCCGTTAGCCAGCGGATTCTATCAAAATAGAACCTAGTCCCCCACAGTCTAGAGACAAAAACATGTGCTTGTCGGACCCGCCATCTTGTTGTGTTATTGCGTAGTTTTTCGGATCACGAATTAAAACCTTTGCTGTTCTCGCTCGTTGTCCAAGTTTTATTTTGTTCGGATAACCTTCGCCACACAAACTTTAAAGTCGGTAGTAGTAGATCCCACGTATTGCAGGCGACATTTCTTGCAAGAAGCCAATTAAATCACATTTTTAGAATCACAGGAAAGTGTAGAGTGTATGGTCTAATTTTTGCCCGTCTGAAAGCTAAGAAATGATTTAGACTCAACAAAGAAATTCTGCCTGAGGTCGCATCTTTTCCTATCGCATTTAAAGCAGCCATTGTTATGAGGAATAGTTTCTAATAGATATATATAAGTGTAGATATTCGTGAAACAGTGCTCAATACATTAATGTAGAGCGAGGTATATGTTTGTGGAGGAAAGAAACAAATAAACTACGCTTTCATCCCGACAAGCCTGTTTTGTGCGTGCCCACTCATCAGGGGATTTAATAAGAATATTCTTTACCATCGCTTCTTATATACAAAGTAATTTACATAGTAACAATAGTTAACATATATCTAATCTATGCGGCGCGAAGTTTAATAGTTCAGCTGTTACGTAGGAGGGCTTTATTTCTATGGCGGCAAGAAGACACGAGTTCATTACGTTTGTTGAGTGTAGAAAGTTTCGGTCAGTAAATTATCAAAAAATTTTTCCTTTAGGCAGAGGCTGCATCTTTTGCTTGAGCTGCTGTACGGTGAATGCCAAGACAGAATGCGCCTCGAAATATTGTGTTCGATGCTGTTGTCTTTGAGAGTCCAGATGTACTTGCTTAGTTCTGTTGAGTTTCTGTGTTTAGAGTGGCAGAATGATGCGGTATGGTTTCGGTATCTTGTTTTGAAGTCGTTTTCCGTGAGGCCGATGTATGTTTCTGTTTTGTTGTTGTCGCCGCGTGTGACTGTAGGTTGGTAGATGACAGATAATTGTATGCAGTTTCCTTCGAGTGGGCATGTGTTCATTTGTCGGCAGTTGCATGTCTTCTTGTCTTGAGTAGTATTAGGGTTTGCTGTGGCGGTGTCGTTGGCTTGCGTCTATGACTTTAGAATCTGCTTATTGTGGTTATCAATTATCTGATTGGCGTTATTCATGCATGATTTATGCATAAATGCTTAAATTTAAATTAGCCCTTCTGGTCTCGCTTGAGATAATGTATTCTTTTCAATTTTGTACTGGAGAACGAGGCCAGTGGGGCTAATGCTCATCCTTTTAGCATTCTTGGGCAAAAACTTAGCAAAAGTAGCACACTGCAATAACAATAGAGAATTGCATCATTATAACCACTGACTTGTTTTCCTTTGAAGAGAACTGTGGAAAAATATCCAAATGCTGTGACTATATTTGGGTTAAAGAAAGCGCTATCGTATAATAATAATAATAATAATAATAATAATAATAATAATAATGATAATAATAATGATAATAATATTAATGATAATGATACACTACGGTTTTTAGGTGGTTTCAGCTGCTTATAACTTTGTTCAGTGAATCAATCCACATACCCACCTGTATTACATTTTACCAGTATGTTATAATAACCTTGGGGTAAATTACAAACCCGATTTCTCTTGTGTTATATAAAAAGTGGTTTGAGTTGTTAGACTTAACGTTTTAAATTTCATAGGTGTCAAGGATTTCAACACACAGATAATGGTCACCATGACGAATAAGAGTATTTTTCGTGAAAAAAATTATCAGTCAGCAGATCCTGCACACATCTTCGAGTTATAATTATTTAGGTGATGTAATTTCGTTCTCTCTTGATTTATAGGGAGATACAAAAGAAATTGTGAGCGCCCTTTCTCCTTGTAATTGATGTTAAAAATCCTGATGAATTTATAGGAAAAGCTTCATCCTTCAGGTCTAGCCAAATAAGTTAGAATCCTTCATAACACACAGCAAATCTATAGTTATAATGTTGCCTAAAATAACGAAATTTACAGTTCAGTAGTTGTTCACCCAAATATAAGATATTTTGTGAATGGGTCAATGCTAAAACCCTCCTCAGTGGCGTCAGACTTCATCTTTAGGGAGAGTTATATAAGCAGTGTTGAGTTTGAATTGATGAATTGAAAAGGTTAATAATTCGCTGTCGGGGTACCCTTTCTCGAAGCAAGCATTTTTTGGTCATTTCACGTTGTTTTTTTGCCGGAGGAAGCTAGATTTAATACATACAGAGCACTGAAAAACAGTGTACCGAGTTGGCAAAAAAATTAATCTAAACAAAATCTACATTATTGTTTGAAATTTTTCAATTAAGCTCGTCCAACAGCCCATCTGTAACAATTCCATTGTTTATGATAATAATAAAAATTTTAGATTGCTTAAAACGTTCACAAAAATCAAAAGTCCAGCTCCATTTGATTGAATAACACTGCAGATAAAGATCAAGCGAGACTCGACACTTTCCTGACATCAGACTCAAACGTAAGGTCTAAACGGTGTTTTATTGAAGGCTCTGGTTTACATTAAAGATGATCTGACTCCCTCGTTGACAACTTAATAACTTGATACAATGTTCTAAACTCGGTGCCATTTCCCTCCAAAAGCCACTTTCACGTTCAACTTATTCTTATGTAACAGCCTCGTTTGATGATCGCATTTGAACCATGTTATCAAACAGATTGAATACCACGTGCTACAATGAACTAGAATCCTCAAAATGAGTTCAACAATCTAGAAATGAACTACAAAATTAGACCTGAAACACTACCAAATATCTAACGGAGTGATATTCTTAGACCTTTTTATTTACTTAATTAGTTATTATCATTATTATTATTATCTTCTTTTTTTTTGAGAGAAATATCAATAATATAAGCGTAGTATAGTTACCATTTTATATATTATAATTTTATTTTTGAGAGAAATATCAATAATATAAGCGTAGTATAATTGGACGTCACTTAAAGTCCCTTCGCCTGTCATGCTCCCAAGCGAGTTAGAAATCTAACAAATGAGCTAGGTCATTGATAAACTACGAAATCTCTAGTAAGCGATGTCTTATCCTGAGTCCTTTTTTTTTGCCATGCTGTTATTGGTTTTATTCATTTGTCTATTTTTCTACTAGAGATACCCATGAAATTCAATATTTCGACTCGCAGCTTGAGTGCAAAATACTCGCAATCGATTTGTGCAAAAAAGCTATTCATATTGTTGTCCTATCATTAACTTATAACTGACTTAATTACCCAAACGTTTGTAGAAGTCATCTACTTAAAATTCACTTTACGTCTACGTTACTCTAAAATATTGAAATTAAGTTATAACGATTGCAAAAATGAGCTACTGATATAAATTAAAGCCTGAACACTAATTAGTGATGTGCTATTTAGTAAAATCTTCTCCTTTTTTGTTCATTTTTATTTTTTTTCTTTCCATTTAGAGATACCAATGAAACAATTAAAAGAAAATAAAACGAAACAAAACAAAACAAAGCAAGGCAAAGCAAAGCAGAGCAAATTAAAGCAAAGCAAAGCAAAGCAAAACAAACAAAAACAAAATAAACAAAACAAAACAAGCAAAAAACTCGACACTTAGCTCGATTGCTCGCCAGACGAGTTGTGGAACTAAGTTACGTAGGCTATCGTTATCTAACTTCTCATGGCTAAAGTCTTGATCATAAACTTTTCCTAAGTTCTTTTATATAATCTGCAGTCTCAAATAACCGTTTCCGTTACTTTCATTTACTGAAAATGCTTGTAAACGAGTCAAAGAGTTCTAAGAAATGAACTATTTAGATTACTAGGATACTACTAAGCATCTGCCATATGAACCGAACAAGTTGTTTTATAGCCATTCTAAATACTGCTCTTTTTAGATTTAAAATGCACTTTAAGTACAAAATACTCCCAAACTTGTTTTGAGTTAAGCATGAGCCACAGAGCTTTGTTATTCTACTAAATCCGCTATGATCGACGTATTTTCCTCAAGATGATATTGATTTTTTTCTCAAATAATGTTTGTTTGTTCCCTAAACAGAGATACTTATAACACTTAGCTGTCAAAACACAATCTAAGAGTTAAACAATTGCGTTTGCCATTTTGATATATGTTATTTTATCAAATTACATTTTCTGATCTGTTTTCTACAAACCAGGCCATGTTAATATATGCTAAAAGCAATAGACTTACATTATCACTTAGTTAGACTTATCGGAACTGAGCAAAAAAATAAATAAAGAAAGAAAAGAAGCAGACCAATTGAATTCGGAAATAAAGACAGAATTGCCGACAAATAGAGATGGCGCCCAATATTAATATTAACTATACCCTGCTATTGAATCTAAATGAATAAAGGCTGATAGTTTCGAAAGAAACTGTTTGGGGCTGCGTCGGTGGGAGTAACGAAATAACTTGGATATATCAACAAAGTTGAAGTGGTAAATTTGGCCACCGTAACGATTACACAAGCTGACGTTTCGAGCGTTAGCCCTTCGTCGGAGCGAAGGGCTAACGCTCGACACGTCAGCTTTTGTGATCATTACGGTGGCCAATTTACCACTTCAACTTTGTTGATTTATCCAACTTATATTGAATCTAAAGTTTAGTGAACAAGCTAACTAATTTACGTTATGACTAGATCAGGGGAAAAGAAAACTTGTCAGATTGTGTTCACTAAGATACTTTCACAGACACTGTACGTGATGATTACTAGAAATACTTTTTTTCTCCCCGGTGAATTCTTTTTCTCCCCGGTGAATTCCTTTCTCCAGCCCTGACGGTCTCTTTACTGATAAAAAGAAGAAAAGCACATTGATAAACGATAGCAAAACATATCTAATTAGTTGGTTACTTGATCTACCGATCAGACAATCAGAAGGTCGGCAATCCGTTTGGGCTGTCTGTTCCAGGCAGGCAGCCAAAAAAATGGGTCAGGCGATTGCCCTGCCAACTGGTTTAGCGTACAGTCAGGCAGACAATCCGGCAAAAGTTCAGGCAAAAACTAAACCTGATAGTCACAACAGCAGTTAGATAGACAGCTCGGTCAGCCTCACAGTCATTAGCCCAATAAGTTGATGTAGTCTTACGGCTTTCCAGTCTTTCCAAACTTTTAACAGTTTGATGAGATATGGATCAAAACACAACCTTTTCATGAGCTTTGTTTCCGCACCCCGTCAGTCGGTGGTTTCAATATTAAAACAAACATAATAAACATTTACCTTGGCTCGTTTACAGAGAGCTAAAGCCTGGTATCAAACACTTTTTCTTCACCTTGTTACAAAAAGAGATAGGAATATGTACAAATTAAGTTACCATGTTATGAGTCTACTAATTCAAACACAATGCTCACCTGTCTGTGTTGAAATGTCTTAAAAATTGAGGTACACCATGTCATAACCATTTTTTGGATTTAATGAGATGTACCACGTGGCAGCTATGTATTATATATCCGAGCAAATATCTGTAAAGCTATAAATGTTATAAAAAGTAGGTCAGCTCCACAAATTCAAATGTGACAATGTTGAATTTCAGTACTTCAAGACAGTTTCTGGCCCTTCACTGTGACGACGCATAATAATTCTCAAGTGTTCTGTTTTGTGCTTTCAATTCAGGGACTTCTTTTTTCGACTTTCTTCAGGCGATAAGTTGGACTGATTATAATTCACGATATAACTGCTTTGAGTGTACATTGACTGATTTATTAGGAATTTTACCCTGATCTGCAATCTCCATGTCAGGCTCAAGCCCCTTCTCTTCTTGTTCAACTTTATTGGCTTCATAAAGTTCTGTATTTGACAAAAAAAGGACACTAGTACTCAGTCTTTCAATCTTGTCTCTTACCTGAACTTATTAAAGAATCACTGATTTTTCCAGTGACTAGAAAGATGAAAGATATGCTTCCACAGCTGATTTTAGTACATTAACCTCTGAAGTGACCAATAAAAAGCTTTCCTGTCATTTACCTTTCTCAATAGGTACTGGAGTTTCATCACTCTCCACTTTCTCCTCAGATTCGCCAGCTGTGGGATAACAAAGTTCTGAATTACAAAAAAAAGTATAAGTACCATTTAAAACCCTGCCCCTCTATTAAGCCATTAAATTTGCCCAGTCTTCCGTTAATTCCATAAGAAATAATGATCTTAAGGTAGTAGCAATCTTATAATACGAATATTAAAAAAAAAAACCGAGGAGGAACTGTAACTTTATTTCAAGTGATAGAATCTATTTACAATGGAATTTATAGCTCTTTATATTTTCATATGTCGAAAATAACTAAATTTCAAATGTAAATACATTAGTAATAGGTTGCTAAGGAAGATCTCAAAACAAAATGTATTTAAAAATCTGCTGACTCTGATTGAAATAAGTAGAATAAATAGATAGAATATTAAAAATAATAATAATAATAATAATAATAGTAATAATTATAAACTTCAACAGTACGCAGAAATGAATTAAAGTTATGTTAAACAATGTACAGTTCCTAAGAAATAAAAGTTTTTACCTTCCTCAGTTAGCTCTTCAGTGTCAGGAGTGTCTTCACTTTCCACTTTCTCTTCAGATCCCCTGGCTGAAATATTAATGATAATAATAATAATAATAATATATTCATATCAATAATAGTGGCAATAATTGCAATAATAGAAATGATCATAATCATAACTATAATTATAACACGCTTGAATTGTATGCAGAAATATATTAATATTAAGCAGGGTACACTTCCTAAAAAAACGTCATATTTACCTTCCTCACTTAGCTCTTCAGTGTCAGGCTTTTTTTCTCCTTGACCTGAAGAAATACATGTTAAACAAATTGAACTCAACGATTGATGTTTAGTTTAATACTTACAATTTACGAAGTGATCGAGATTTTAGGAAGATTAATGCTTATTCGAGAACGTAGAAACAGTCAGAGATAAACTTTGACCATCTTTTAAAGCCTTTGCTGGAGGGTCACTAATTTACCCAATCATCATTGTCTCTGTTTCTCGTGTACTGAATGAGTGCCTTAAACTCTTGAGTGACAAATAATATCAATATTATTAATAATAGTAATAATAATAATAAAGCTAATAGTAATAATTATAATTATAATGATAATAATAAGCTTGAATTGCATGCGTAAGTAAACTAAAGTTATGCTAAGCAATGTACATTTCCTTGAAAAAAACCTCATATTTACCTTCCTCAGTTAGCTCTTCAGTGTCAGGATTTTTTCCTCCTTCTTGACCTCCAGAAATACCTGAGCAAATTATACTAACCCATTGATGTTTGTTCGACCACGTGATCGAAATTTTGGAAACATAACTGATTATTCGAGAGCGTTGAAACGGTCACAGGTAAATTCTAGGACCTCTTAAAGCATTTGCTATGGGGCCACCAATTTACCCGGTCACCACTATCTCTGTTGCGTCAAGGTATATGTAAGTGCATATGCAAGGCCTACCCGTAGATTCTCTTGATAAAAGATACATGAGTGTTCAGTCACTCAGTCGTGTTTTTATCTAAGAATTTTAAGACCTCTTTTTTTCAGTTTCTACCAAATCTGAAATATTCTATAGCAACTCATATAGAGCCTTGATATCTTGATTGACCAAGTAAAAACGATTTTCTTCTTTACCTTTGCAGCTTTGCCCTAGAATCTCTTGACTCTCCAGTTGCTCCTCAGATTTTCCTGCTGTGTGATAACAAAGTTATTGGTTTAAATGAAGTATGAGCACTCTGAGAGTGACGTATAGAATACAATTATAATGTAACCTTCATAGTCATTGTACAGGCTAACACTATTGCCGTCAAATAGATAAGGTGGTTTTTACTGTAAATATTAAAGTAAGGTGATTGGCTCACTGAAACCGGCCACAGTTGCTGTATCGACGCATAGATCCAAAATGACTGATACGAAGCTGGGTGGGCTAACTTTCAGTCAGACTTTTTTTAATAACTTTAAATTGAATGTATCTTAACATTATCAAAAGCTAGATAATGTGCTCACTGAAATCGAACCAATTGCTGTATATATTTTACTTTTGTATCAATGTACACCAACGATAAGTCTCCTCCATTAAAAAGGGTTCCCGTAGGCACCTTAACCTTCAATCACTTATCATCAGTTCCGTAGATCTGCTATAACTATATCAATATAGAGGATTGCAGTCCGGAAATTATTGCATCGCTCTCACAATAGCAACATAACTTGGAAGGATAGTCAACACCTCCTGGTAATGATTTTTTACAGCAACGTGGAGGGTAAGTGGATATTTTGTTCAAAAAGCTGTAGTTTGGATTTCAAATGCGAGACAGTCGAGTTTGCGCGTGCATGTGTATACTTTCGACCAACTGACGGCTCCGTCAAATCTGTGCATTTTATCTTACTTTAAAACTGAATTAAATCGCACTGACTAATTTCTCCGAAAGGTCCTTCGAAGATCGAAAGAACTACAATTTGCCTTCCAAAAGCCAGATTTCCGGTCAATTATTCTGTTTAGTTCACAGTTAAATAACGTGTTCATTTTGACCTATTTTTAATCTAGTCGGATCATGTCTACTAACGGCCGTCCCGGTCGACATATCGGCCGACTATCGGTCGACTGTCGACCGACTATCGGCCGACTATCGGTCCACATATCGACCGACAGTTGACCGATAGTCGACCGATATATCGGTCATTTATCGGCCGATATGTCGACCGATGTGTAGCGATCAACTATTGGTCTTGTATCGGCCCAGTATCGGCCAAGTATCGGTCAAGTATCGGTCAAGTATCGGTCAAGTATCGGTCAAGTTTCGTTTAAGTGTCGGTAAAGTATCGATTAAATTACTGATCATATCGAAGATCATGTGTACAAAAGGCATAGAAAACAAACTTCAAATGCACCCTGTAAATCTAAATTGATGTTTATTGGCTCCTCGTATAATTTGAACAATAAGAATACCGAACAATCCGTTGTGGTAAACAACATACCCGTTTCACGAACTTAAACATAAATGCGTGGGAGTTCAGATAGATGAAAAACTGAGCTGGGAAAGTCATATTGATATGATTTGTATGAAGGCCAGTGCGGGTATTGAAGTTATGATATGCATTTCAACATGGGAGTTTTCAGTTGGTAGAATATCCATTAATTTTTTAGTATGGATTTTTTAAGAGAGTTCTTGGATGAATTTTTGAGGCTAGTTGGTATCCCATTACAGGTTTTAACGCCAACAGGTGAAAAAGCCTTATTTCTAACATCAAGCGCAGATTTTTTTTTAGTATAAAAATGCTCTCACATTGATGAAGGCGTGCCGTAAGAGTGAACGCTGGAAATTCTCGAAAACAAATTCGAAATATTACTTGGTGCAGACGTAGCATTGACTTCGTACATTAAATTAGCAATTTTATCATAATACTGTAATTCTAGTGGAATAAGTTTTCCTTCCAAAAATACTGAAAGGGTATTGCATGCTCCCTTACTGGGGCAAAGTGAATAAGACGGAGTAAGCGTTTTTGTAAGACAAGAAGACCATTTAACAAGGTCTTAGAAGCAGTTCCCCAAGAAGTTAATCCATACGTTATAAAAGGTGCAATGAGGGATTTATAAATATCAAGAAGAGTTCGATTAGGAACGAAATGTTTTAGCCTCGCAATTAGACCGACAGTTTTACTTACTTTTAGGGTATAGATATGGTTTTTCCAACTTAGACTAGACTTTAGTTCATAATAGTTGAACTCTTAAGATTATAGACCAACGACATTATTAATCTGCAACTAAAGTAGAACGACAACCCTCATATATCACTGATTGTTTTAGTCCAGCAACTTAACTTAGCGTATTTCTCAATTCTCAATTCCTAAATTCTGTTTTACGTTACTAGTAAGACTAGATAGTTTTAAAACTATCACCTCTTTGTTAAAAGCCGAGCATGCCGCCTGTGTTTTCACCGGAAGACTAAAGTAGAACGGCAACCCTCAAACATCACTGATTTTTGTTAGTCCAGCAATTTAACTTAGCGTTATTCTAATTCCTTAGAAGTTTTTTGGCAAAATCCATTTTTACTTCGTTTTTTTAACGTTACTAGTAAAACTATCTAGTGAAACTAGATATTTTTAAAACTATCAACCATTTGTTGAAAGCCGAGCGCGCCGCCAGTGTTCTCGCTGCAAGACCCACTTGTATCCAGAAAAGGGCGCTGGCTGTTATTTTCCGAGTGATAGACTACAGCGATGCTTTAGTCAGCACTAAACTACCAAGCATTGAACGTTACAATGAAAATATTTGTAAGAAGACCCTTAATTCTATTTTAAATGACAAGAGTAACTGGTTAAGAAATCTTTTACCCTCAGCCCATAAGTCGTCTTACCATCTAAGAGGATGCAGGCGTTTCGAAACACCAATGTGGAAAACATATAGGTTCAGGGACATATTTTTAATGAGATCTTGTATTGAGCATGATGTTATATAAATATAGCTTTATAATTTTAATGATAAGTTTTATCATTTTACAGTACTCAATTTCACTTTTAGGCCTATTATTATTCTTACAGTAGTCATACTATTAGATATTCTGTTACAATTTTTGGAAATACGCAATTCAGCCCCTTAGGGGGCTCCCGTGTATGTATTTGTGAAATAAACCTTTATCCAAAAATAAACCTTTACCCCATAGTGAAGGGCATTTTCCCCTTTGGGTACCCCTGTGTGAACAGCGCCCTCGTGAGCGACTTCCCAACCTCTCTCCCCTGGTGCTGCTTATTCGAGACGCCGATAATTTTGCGACGATTTCAATTCCATCTTCGCCGAGTCTCGGCACAGTTCCTTCAGCACAACAAACAACAAAGTTTAAGTTTGTTTAAGCTTGTGAGGTCGAATTTAACCCACAAAATATGTACATTATGCAAAACAGCTTTTTTCTTAATTGGTCAATCATCATCAATCATTTTCATGCCTCGTGACCTAACTGGCCAGTATCAAACGTTAAATTAATCCACGAAAGTTCTATTCCTAATTTTGCAGAACGTTCCCTCGATAATTTGCAACGAACTATTCTTCGATGTAAAGACCTTTTACTACACCGTAAAATACTGACTTGTGTTAAGACCTAATAAAATGCTTTTGCCCTACATACATTAATTTTTTTCTAGCTAACCAATTAGCGTTTTGAATTTCTCTCCCGCTTCCCACCCGTTCCTCTTCCGCCTCCCGTACCCTCCCCGCCCCGCATTTTCATGAGCTCCTCCCCCCCCCCACTATTCACCGGCATGTAATTAGAAAAACTTAATAAATCTGTTTCTCCCAAGAAGTCCAGAATGCTGACCTATCTTATTTGTACAGATGTGTACCCTTTAGTTTTATATCAAATAACAACTTGTTTCAAATATTAGGCTATTGAGGTTCTTATGCAGAGGGGTTTAAACGTTTTATTTCATGTGCTTCTTGGTATAGTTTGCACCACATAACAAATTACTCAATTTTTATAATATGTGCATCCTATAATAAATGCGTTATTAACAGATTATTTGTTGTTAGGTTTTAAAGAAAAGTACACCGAAAAGAAAACCTTTGAATGTGTGCCAAGAAAATGTTTAAGATAACTTTGTTGTGAGAAATTTTGGTTTGTTGTTGCTGTTCTTTAGGCTTTGAATGTAGATGATTATGAAAATAGAATGCTATGCAGTAAGGTTGTTGCAACTTTTTCAAAATAAGAACGAGTAACCAAATATTACTCCTTTTATCCAACATCCACTTTTAAATTGTAAAAAAAAAACATATTTATATTATGCTGTAATAAAATTAATGATTGAATGCCGAGCATCAATGTGAATCAGTCATTATCGTAATCACCATTATCATAATTAGTTTTACTTGCAGGAAAGTAGAAAGTCGAATGGGGGACGGGACGAGATTGAGGAATATTTCATAAGTCCAAGTATTTTGTTTTTAGCTAATTTTTGGGAAAAAAAAAGGAAAAAAAAAATCCTGGAAGAAAAATAAGTTGAAACAAGAATGTTACTTCACTACCCTTTTAGCGCGAAAGTAATTCCAGGTTTCAATTCATGTTCCTCCTTAAAAAATGGTGCCTTTTTAAAGATCAAAGGAGAGATAGTCACTTACGCTTTTGATGAAATGAATGCACTCAAAACCCATCTCCAAATTTGAGTTTTAGAATGTAATTTTCTTTTCGGATGAGAAATTGCAGTAACAGGTGTATATCTTGTAGTAACCGGTATATATCTTGTAGTAACCGGTATATATCTTGTAGTAACCGGTATATATCTTGTACATCGTCTATTGGGGAGGACAGTACCAATGGTTTTAAAACAATTGCAAACAGAAGCGGAAGTCGTGCAGCACCTAAAATTTTTGGTGCACCTAAAATTCGCGTCTAAACCTCTCGAACGCGGAGTAACAGATATATCCCTTCTTTATCGCGCAGAGCCTCCTACCATTCTCCCTCCAAAGAAATGTGAGCGCGATCTCTCTTCTCTCTCGTCAGCCTCCTTGTGATGCAATTAAGGTCGCTGTGGATGAGACTGTCTACAGCCATTTCCAGAAGAGATGTTGTACTAAAGCATAAAAACGACAATACCTATGCAATGGGTATTTTATTTTGAGGGCGAAGGACAGGTCGTAAGACGCGAATGAATGTAAATGACAACTCGAAGATATACCCTACCGATAAAAAAGCAATTGTAAGAACATATCACGCAACACCCCAAAGAGAGGGTTATGAAATCCATGCTGAATACGTTTTTATTTTAAGGAGGCTTCAACAGATCTTTTTACCGCACGGTTAGTTCCTCGACAGAAAAACTCTACTGTTTAAATAGTTCTGAGACATAAAGACTCTACTGTCTTTATTATTCCCCACTGAATTTTCTTCCGCCCGCCAGTGGAAAACTAGTCAAAACCCACTAAATGCAGATCAATCAAATATTTATTCATGCGTACAACCTGTCACAAATGTCAATAATTCGCAACCTTACATTTGCTAAATAATACGTTCTACCTGTCAGAATTAAAAATTCACTGCTTTTCCGATCTGCCTAACTTCGCTGCCGTCAAACCATTCAAAAGTTTTCACGGATGAGTACTATCCATCCGGGTATTTTCCACGAACGGGTACTAACCATCCGGGTATTTTCCGCGGACGGGTACTATATATATCTTATTAGACGTTTTGTTGTATAGTATCGCTGAGTATTTTTACGAGTTGTGCTGTATTTTTTTAATAATTTTTTTTTAAATTTTTTTTTTATTAATTTTTTTTTTATTTTTTAATTTTTTTTTTAAATATAGACTGGTGAGCAGCACTTCTGCGAACAATAGTCGTAAAACTTCTTTTGTTTTCTGACGCGTTTCGTCTAACTGTCGTAGACTTCTTCAGGGAGTTTTACAAGTATAACTAAACGTCTGTATTTACAAGCCAAAGCTACAGGAGCCTATGACCGTAAAGGCTTGGCCGGATTTACGAAGTGAAACAGGCGAAGTTGTGAAAAATTTGTGAAAAATTTAACACGTGTAAGCTAAGGTGAGAAATATATTTTGGGGGCCACGGTTTTAGCTAAAACCGTGGCCCCCAAAAACTTACTTATATAGATTAGCTATTGTTACAGTTTTCATGCAACACACAGTACAATATAAGTCTGGCAGAATATTACTGATAACCTTCTTAATACGGGCATGACTGCAGTTGAACGTAGTCTTAAAGACAAGAGTCCTGCTTGGCCGAGATTTATGTTTAGGCGGCCGGGAGATCCAAGTCTCCCTCTCGTAGTAACGCACACCGTGAAACAGCGGCAGTATAAACTTAAAAAGGATAGGCTCTAAGTCGCAGTCGCTTCCAAAACGGTTTTAGCTACCGTGGCTCCCAAAACATATTTCTCACCTTGTCTTACACGTGTTAAATTTTTCACAACTTTTTCACAACTTCGCCTGTTCCTGTTCGTAAGTCCGGCCAAGCCTTTACGGTCATCGGCCCCTGTAAATTTGGCTTATAAATACAGGTGTTTAGTTATAGTTGTAAAACTCCCTGAGGAAGTCTACGACAGTTAGACAAAACGGGTAGGAAAATAAAAGTTTTAAAACTACTGTTCACAGAAGTGCTTCTCACTAGTCTATGTTTAAAACTTTAAAAAAAAAAAAAAATTAAAACAATACAATGAGTAAAAATACTTAGCAATACTGCACAACAAAACGTCTAATAAGTTATTTATTATCCAACACGCCAAACTGTTATTTCAGAGCGGGCGAATTTCGTGGATATTTATTTACGGAGAGTGCATGACAGAAGTATGCGAAGCGAAACGGAATTGGCGCGTTGTCGTGTTGCTGTTACTATTTTCTTCAATAAATGCAGACATTTCCAGGTCGTCTAGCTGTTTTTCTTCCTTAGATTCATCTAACAAACTTGGCTGTATCTTTGCCAGCCATTCTGACTCTTTGTCGTCGGAAATATGATTCAAATTGTCGGCCATTTTTTTTCCTAACTACAATTCAACTCTTCACTTGCGCGATGCGAGAAAACCTGTTTAACCGGTACTCTAGAGTACAAATACCGCGTGATATTTGTACTCGTCAATGGCGTTATTTGTACTTTTTGAAGTGTAGTTGGATAATAAGGGCCGACAGTGTCTCTCCACGGATGAACACTAGCGCGTCACGTGATCAATTTAAACCAATAAGAATCGGAGAAATTTTAGCGGTGAACTATAAGGGCTGATAGTGTCTCTCCACGGATGAACACTATTGCGTCACCTGATCAATTTAAACCAATAAGAATCGGAGAAAATTCAATGGTGACCTATAAAGGTCTGATAGTTACCCCTTGGAAATTTGATGTTCTTAAAACCAGCATATTTGGCCTCGAACCTTCGCTTCTTGGGAATATGTTTGTTTTAAGAACATCAAATTTGCGCGGGTCAACTATGAGCCGAAAGTTCCTAGATAGAAACACTCTATTGTTGAAATAGATTTAGCCAAGCCTAAAAGCGGACCTCGCATTATTTTTACCATACGTTTCAAGGGCACAACGCCTCGCCTTATATACTGGGGAAATGTATTTGCTGTAACTACTTTGTGTGTGTGTATTCTTCTTTCTTTACGGATTTGTGTGCGTGTGCCTAGTTGCCTTTTTTGTTATTTTAGGTTTTTTTTTAATTCCTGTTTTATATGTAAAAGTAAAAAAAATGCTTTAAATAAATTTATCAAAAAGAAAAAAAAGAAAAAGAGCAATCAGAGCCGAAACTGGTCAAAAAGGAGGATGGTGAAGTGGAAACCACATGAAAAAGGTCGCTCGGTAGGTTTTAATTGGATAACTCTGAGTGCTACGGTTTGTTTCGCATTGGATTTTATCTTTAATAAAATGAAATGAATGAGAACTTTCCTAAACAACTCACTGGAAGATGAAAAGGAAAATGAAATCATTGTTGGATCCAGGATTGTGAACATTGACATTTTTATGAAAGGAAAATAGAGAAGTGCAAGTGGTTACCTTAAATATAAACATATTGTTTAAGTGAACAGAGATCAAGAAAGTGTAGGCGAGATTTAATTCACAGACGGCAGAATCAGAAGAAAATATTTATCTCAAACTTGTGAGAAAGATTGTTCATACTTCTCTAAAAAAACTGTATATTACAGCTAACAAAGTGAAACTTGCATTTTTTAAGAAAGAATATATTGCTAATGAAGCAATTGTAAAAACAGAACAAGCAACACCCCGAAGCAAGGGTTACGTAACCCATGGGAAATATATTACTTTATTGTAAGGCCTTGGAATTCGCTGAAGGAGGCGACACGCGCAAAGAGAAATTTAAATTGGATTCCAAATGCAGATACAAATTTACATCCTAAGTATGAGGTAGTCGTATTATTTATTAGAAGTTTACATCTTTTATCAAAGGAGAGCCCCCTCCCTCAGGGGGATGAGTATTGGTCAAGTGTCGGTCAAATATCGGTGCTGTATCGGTCAAGTATCGGTCATGTATCAGTCATGTATCGGGCGAGTATCGGTCGAGTATCGATGGTGTAAGAATGTATCGATCAACACGGCTAGCGACCGACTTTCGGTTGCTAGTCGGCCGACTATCGGTTGCCAGTCGGCCGACTACCATCCGACTATCGATCGACTACCGGCCGAGTATCGACCGACTATCGGTTGATATATCGGCCGAATATCGATCGCTGTATCGGTCAAGCATCGGTCATGTATCGGTCAAGTATCGGTCATGTATCGGTCAGGTATCGGTCATGTATCGGTCGAGTATCGGTCATGTATCGGTCGAGTATCGGTCGAGTATCGATAGTGTAAGAATGTATCGGTCGACACGGCTAGCGACCGACTATCGGTTGCGAGTCGGTCGACTACCAGCCGACTATCGATCGAGTACCGGCCGACTATTGACCGACTATCGGTCGATATATTGGCCGACTATCGGTCGACATATCGACCGATAGTCGGCCGATACATCGACCGACCGTTAGTAGACATGATCCATCTAGTCAGAAGAAGGACGGATGGATTCGATTAGATTGTGTATACAAGGAATCAAGAATTGCTGTCAATCTAAATCATAATGTAGTTGCTTTTCAAGACTTGGTACTTTTTATCGGTCCAAGGGTTTTCGTTGGTGCGCGATACTCCGAGACTCGTCTGAAATTTTGAGCTACTAAAATGGAATTTTGGCGTTATTATCGATTTTCTCGAAAATAAATCGACATTCAGCCAAAGGAGGGATTCAGTGGTTTGTTTCACTGTAAGGTCCGCCGAACTTGAGGATATGAGTCGAATCGATTTTTTGGCCGCTGCCACGATATTTCGAAAATGTTCCATTTTCGGCCGCATTTGCTCTTTAAGGATAAAAAATCAAATGACTCATCAGCAATAAGTATAAACCTACATAAAGAAGAAATAAAATCTCCTTTTATGAGGCTGATTTGTTCAAAGTTTATAGCAAAAACGACGTACGTTTTGGTTTGTTTTGACACGCGCCGAAGTAAATATGCCGGTTAGCTGCACTCGTTCCGAATTGTAATGATGATTTTGCAACCAAATATTTTCACAAGACATTGCACTGTTAAAATTCACAATATGAAGGGCAAAGCTTGTACACTCATAGAAAATTAGTCAATAGCCCACTAGGAGCCCGTAATGTCATTTTCTTTGTAAGCTCCTAGTACTATCCTTAAGTTCCACTGAGAAACTTAATGAAGCGCTTCCAACGTGGCTATGTGACGTCACATTGGCAGTGACCATTTGACGGCGACTTATACCAGAGAATAAAAGAGTCACCTCCTCCCTCCTAGGTGATATAGATGACTACAAAAATTATCATTATAAACCCACACCTAATTTACTATGTGTAATGTAAAGAATTGTACCTTGTGTGGTATGAAGGCTGATATAGTGTACTTCATGGATGTGTCCCAACACAAGTGTCCTGCTTTTTTCAACAGGACATTGTGGCCGTAAAATGACATCATGAGCAGGGGAAAGACTGCTGACCACATGAATGCAAGTTTTGTAGCAGTTTGCGGCGGCATATAGAATAACATGGTCACCCCAAGCGCCATCTTGTTCCATGTACGTTAAGTAATCAGCCCATGATTGATGTCCATGGACGAAGTGAAACAAATCTGTCTCATCCGGCTGTTAGAGTAGTGAAATAGTGAACAAAACTTAGAGTGTAAAGTTAATGGTACAATGGACCAAGTTGAGTACGTTGGAAGGAGTCATCGTATGAGTAAATAAACAACGAGATACTAAATAACAGTAAGTGCGGATAATAACCAATCAGAGTAACGAACATAAGGATCTACATTGGATTTAGCGGTCTCAACTCCGGCATTTTCCCTTTTGAAACATCGAATATCTGGTGTCCACCTTATCCAGAGTCAAGGTTATCCAATTAGTATTGACCTATCTGGGGGAGATTCAAGTGCAAAGCACTTTTAAAAACCTTGGGTTGCCTGCGTTCTTCATAGGATAAAGCCCTTATTACAAGGAGGTCTAAATTCATCCGGGACCCGGACATGGTCTCTACTAAAAATCTTGAACCACACAGCGTTTTTTTACGGGCAATCCAGAAATATTAAACAACTATTCTTCGAAATAAAAGTGAATAGGGGTAAGTATTTACTGAGGCGAGTGGTTAACATAGAGTATAAGACGTCAACTTACTAGTTCAGGGTTTTTTCTGAGGTACTGGGCCAATATTTGTCTTAATTCGCCATGTTTGATTTTGATTCCCAAAGCAATTTCCAGTTGATCTGATAAAGCATAGAACATACAATTTCCTGATCCTTCATTGTCAACAATTCTGAAGCCCTTGTCTGAAGCAATTTTCTTCAACTCAAGTTTAAGGTCTGTCTTTTTATTCACACTCCTTGCCTCGAGTTGCATCTGCTGAAGCTGAGCAATTAATTCAACCGAACCTAAGTGGACAAAAGGATGAATACCATTACTATCGATGGAGCAAATAGTTATTTTTTAGTTAGACCTATTTATCATTTAATAAGTTCGAAAACTTGAAACATTGAATGGTTATTGTCAATACCTCAAACTAGATCTGTGCCATATGGATAACGAGGATAAATTCCTCAGACAATAAAAGGTAGATGTTACTTATCTAAAGGGATGATAACACCAAATCTCTTCCCAACCATGTCATATGAGGAAACCAAAGCTTAATCTTTACCTTTTAAAAGTGCACATACGTAATATATCAGAGCAAAAAAAAATCCTATGGTTTCAATCTAGATATATCAATATTTTCAAGACCTACCGTTTCATAGATTAATGAATTCTAATAGGAATTATTGAGTTCAGAGCTTTCCCATTTCATTGTCCACTTTAATAAGTGTGAAATGACTTATCAGTGTAAATAAGTATACAAATAATTTGGATTTATTATCTAACTACACCTAGACGAGTACAAATAACACCATAGACGAGTAAAAATATCGCGCGGTATGTGTACTCGTCTATTGTAGTACCGGTTAAACAAGCTTTCTCGCATCGCGCAAGCGAAGAATTGGATTGTAGTTACGAAAAAAAAAAAAGGAAGTGGCGGACAATTTGAATCATATTTCCGACGAAGAAGAGTCAGAATTACTGGCAGATATAGGTCCAAGTTCATTAGATCAATCGAACGAAGAAAAACAGCCTGACGACCAGAAAATTTCCTCATTTTATGAGGAAAATAAAAACTGCGACACAACAACGGGCCAATTCTGTTCCGCTTCGCATACTTCTGTCACGCACTCCCCGTAAATAAAATCCGTGAGATTCGTCGCACAGAAATAACAGTTTGGCGTGTTGGATAATAAATAACTTATTAGGCGTTTTGTTGTGTAGTATCGCTGAGTATTTTTACGTGTTATTTGCATTTTGACTCGCCCTACGGGGTCGTCAAAATACGGCACAACTCGTAAAAATACTCAACGATACCACACAACAAAACATCTAATAAGATATATATATCGACAAAGTTGAAATGGTAAATTGGCCACCGTAACGATTACAAAAGCTGACGTTTCGAGCGTTAGCCCTTCGTCGGAGCGAATAGAAGAATTGTGGGTTGTGTGTACTTTTAAAGGCAGAAAATGGAGCTACGTTATTGGTGGGAGCATGGCAACAAGAAAAACACGAATAAATAAGTATACAGATGGAGTACAGACCTGGTTGTGGAGCAGGCAGTTTAGGGGCTTCTACTTCTGGGATCTCGTTGTGTTTTATTTCATGCATTATAATCCGTTCTCCTATGAGGATAAAAGTGCAACAAAAAAATAGGACTACGAAAGGGAAGAAAAGAAACGAAAGAGATTTATAACATGCAGAACCCTGCCAAAAAGGGGAGAAAGCTTTTTATATTTAATTACACTGGAAATACTCATATTTACCTTTGTTAGCGCCTTCATCTTCATTTCCCAACTGTCTCTGCTGATCTTTTCCTGCTTCTTCTGTGCCATGAAAAAACAATAAATTTGTAGTGAACTTCTCAAACCGGAGAAAAAAACTAATGTCGAGCTTTTCCAAATATTGATTTTGAAAAATAATGCGAAAGAGCCGATTTGTATCTTCGCCTTTGAACCTTGAGACAGAAGTTAATCTATTTATATTTTAAGAATAGTTTAGAAATTTCCGCTCATATTTATAATTCCAGCAAGTTTACAAGTTGAATCCCGTTAGTTCAATATTCCTAACAACTATCTTTAAAGATATCAGCGTCCATAAATTGAAATTAAATCATGATTTCAAATCGCGTGGTTGCCCCTATTGAATTTATTCATTAAGTCCTTTGTCCCCAACTCTACCTTTGAATTTAAAGCCACTCCTTTGACTGATTTCTTCCTACCTACTTCTACTGTGACACTTTATGATCTTAATAATAATAATAATCCTGTTTTCACATTTTGCTTTTTACACCTTTGTGGCTTCAATTATTTACCTTTTTATTGGAAACAATGTCTCTTCTACCATTTCAAACCTATTTCACCTTTATCCCCTTTCAAAACCTTATAGTATAAGTAAATGAAACATAAAACTGAACCTTTTTCATTTTGTCCATTGCAGCGAAAAATAGATTGAACATTGGCCCACAGCTTCCTCAGTTTTGGTTTCAACACAGCTTGCACCTATACATTAGAAATTTATCCGCTTGTTAGTGAAAAATGGACTCCGTGGGTATGATCAAACGTCAAAAAGAAAACAACAACAACAAAAAAAGGCTGTGAGATCATTTACTGTATTTTTATATGTTACCCTTTT
This sequence comes from Stylophora pistillata, assembly GCF_964205215.1. Classification (NCBI taxonomy): domain Eukaryota; kingdom Metazoa; phylum Cnidaria; class Anthozoa; order Scleractinia; family Pocilloporidae; genus Stylophora; species Stylophora pistillata. The sequence goes on from NC_142520.1 coordinate 15,521,427, forward strand.
GTCTCCATTTCGGGTTATTTTGCAAAAAAAAGCAATCCTCGAATTAAAATTGATGGTTTTAGAGTATTTCTTGTCCGTCATGAAAAAAAAAAGAGACCGTCGTCGAAGTAAAACTATCGCCAACAACTCTGGGGACCATCTATCGGTTTTTGTCTCAATTAATTATCTTGCAGCGTGTCTGTGGAGCTAAAAATTAAAGTTTATCCTATTTCAAAGAAAGAGAAAAATGTTACCTGTGGAGTAGAAAGGGTATACAGCAGCGGGTTGATAGCTGAATTGATCGGCAGGGCGAACACTGCAATCCACACCGCCAGATCACCAGGTGGATCAAACGTTTTCTCGACGTGCGACTTGATACCAATAGCAATTATGGGTATCCAACACAAGAAATCGGTAAGAATAATAAAGAAGACTCTCTTGGCAAGTTCCCTTTCTCTTTTGGCCTGTGCACTTTGTGCTCTTGCTCGTATTTCACGAACAGTTCCATGAGCACCGAGCCGTCTGCTTGAAGACCACGATTTCAACAAGATGGTAACATAAGCCACCATAGTGAAGATGAACAGAGAAAAATTTAGCATGATAAAGATAGAAGTGGAGTATTCCCAGCCTTCTTGTAATTGCGGGGAAAGTTGCAGGGGCAGGCACACAACGTTCTTGCCATAATACCAGTCACCAAAGTATTGCATTCCAGACAAGGGAAGGAATGCCATAATGCCTCCCACCAGCCAGATCACTGCGCACATTACACGAGTCTGCCTCGGTGTAATTTTTGCAAACGTGTAAGGAAACACAATGTTATTGAGCCTGTCCCATGCAATCAGAGAAATCATCATAACTGACACCTCACTTGAAAGGACAGACATGGCGCCATTGAAATGGCAAAACCAACCGGTGCGCCACTTATAGTCGTGCATGTAGTATTCCCCTGACCATTGTAGGTCTTTTATACCAATAATGATAAGGTAAATACCCATGATGCCATCTGATATACCAAGATTCACCAACATGATAGACTGGACCACATTGCTATCAGGGAAAAAATACTGCCACCCAACTACAAACAGAGAGCCAAACAACGACAGCAGGCCGACAGCCCAAAGACTTCTCCTTGGAGCAAGATTGCGGAACATGGATTGACAGCTTGCAAAGTTGTCATTGAAGGAATATTCGCAATCGGCATTCTCTTTGAAAAGATCAAGGTGACAGCACATCAGATTAGTGTCCAGAGTTCTGGAATTTGAGAAAAGAAAAGGAAATTTTAAAAGGTGCATCGCTAGAACATTGAGAACGAAATTATATAGATATAAAAAAAAATCGGCAAAACAGTGATTTTTACAAGCTTAGACAAAGATGATTGATAAGAAAGTAATTTCTTTCTTTTTCATTGATTGAATAATAATAAGAAAGCCTCACAAAGTTTGTTTGAAGCACTTGCGTTTGAAATCTAACTATAGCATATCATTTCCAATATTGAAATTCGAAGTGCTGGGGAACGTTTTCATGAATCCAATGTCACTGGTGATCTGAACTATAAAAGGCTGAGCTGGGACAAAATAATTGAAATGATAACAACACGATGCATGTCAAAGTAAGAGACGTTAAAGTTTAAAGTTGTTATTAGTCTACTGTAGTAAAGTTGTATGCAAGTTGCAGCGCCTCATGTCAAAATTTGACAATCCTTTTACTATTATTTTTTTAATGAAAAATGCTTTCGATAAACATATACAGCCAAAAACTAACGATAAAAGCCCGACGTTCCGGCGACATCTTGGCGCCATTGTCCAGAAAAACTAAATTAGATATGCGATTTCAAGAGTAACTAAGAATCCAGAGTCACTTATTTGCATAGGTCAGCCAAGACCTTTGAGCGAATTGAGTCCGAATGTGCGTTCAAACACGGTCGTAGTTGTTTTATGAGTAATATCTCATTAACGAGACAATCAAACTTGTTAGGGAATTTTTTCAACACCTTAAAACAATTGTGAAAGTCATCCGGAATCCTACCCGCCGAGTGGTGTTTGCAGTGGTAGATTTTAACGCAATGAAGACTGGTCAGCGATCCTTAAGTTTAGGAAAGTTTTAAAAATGAGGTCCACAAGTTGCAAGGGAAACCTCAGTTTAGAGAACAAATACTACAGTCGTTCGCACTCCTCAGTGAAGTAAGACCATGACGAGAACAGGCGATATGCGCGATCGAGGATAGTTGTCAAAAGGCCGCGCGTGGACCTATTATCAACATGACTATGGTAATGGAGGAGCAGACTGCCGTTTGTTGGTTTCATGAACACTTTAGTTTCACTGTGGGGCGCTTGGTTTAGGAGTCGAATACCGAGAAAGGGGAGCATTCCATCATTTTCGACCTCCATAGTGAATTTGATGGCGGGGTGGGTGTGGTTGAGGGTGTTGAGGAGGTCCCTTGCTGTAGAAAAATCAGGCATCACAGTCTTCATTGCGGTTAAAATCTACGACTGCAAACACCACTCGGCTTGCCAGACCCTCTATTAAAGACCAGGAATCAACTAACATAGTTAAGACACAGTTAAAAGATCTCAGTGTGAAACTCCAGACCATTGTCCAACCAGTGTTTATGAACCGCAAGATTGCCCAGGAGTTTCCGACAAGCGAACCAAAGCCTAATGCTTATTGATCAATGATGCGTTGTGTATAACTTCAAATGTGACCAGTGCGATGCTGGTTATGTCGGACACATCCGTGGCCATCTCTTCGTACGCGTTGATGGATATAGAGGAAAGACCTCGTCAGTGCGCAAACACTATGACTGTAGACACGCGGGCAGGATTCCAGATGACTTTCACAATTGTTTTAAGGTGTTGAAAAATTTCCATAACAAGTCTGATTGTCTCTTTAATGAGATGTTACCCATTAAAAAACTACGACTGTGTTTGAACGTACAATCAGACTCAGTTCGCGCCAAGGTCTTTGGCTGACCTTTGCAAATTAGTGACTCTGGATTAGAGTTAGGGTTAGGGTTTAGAATTCTTATTAGTTATTCTTGAAATCGCATATTTAATTTAGTTTTCCTTGACAATGACGCCAACATGTCGCCGAAACGTCGGAATTTTATCGTTAGTTTTTGGCTGTATATATATATATATTTTTTTATTATTACTTTTTTCCAAGACAATTCATACAGCATTCGCCTCAAACATCCTTTTTAAATCATTGAGTAAAATGATAACATTGGAATCTTACACTCTGATAATGTGCGGAAAATAATCGAAAAATCCTTTGGGCAGCTCAGCCATTAGGTTGTAATGCATGAACCTGCAATTTCGAGTAGAAAGTGAAAAGTACCTTAGATTATGATGTATAAAATGTTCCATTATCTCATTTTCCCAAATAACTATTTACAAGCCTTCCCTCTGACTGCAGAAAAACTGAAAGTGAATCCACTTCAATACTCTAAATAAAATTCACACCGACATCTCATCCGATTGCAAAACATGCGACTTTATTTACCATGACAAAGATCAGTCATTTACAATGAACTTACAAAAATCGCAGTTCATTGGCATGCTTAAAAGTCGTCCTGCTCACGTCTTGTATCTTATTACCGAAGATGTTGCTGTAAAAATGAATAACAGAACTATTTACAAACAGAAGGTAAACGCTGTTTGATTCCTTAAAAATTCACATAGAGTGGCCTTTAAAGCTAAAAAGTACTCAGCTATGTTTGTTAGCGTTTTTGAAAATATTCACTTTGGTCATTAAAAGCATGTGTTACTAAAAAGGTTACCTTTTTTAGCTCAAAAAAAAATTATCAGCAAAAATTACATTGTCGAGCATTGCAATTTTTTTTAACACGCCTGTTCTACTTCAGGTTAACATTTCGAAATCAAGATTCCATATTTGAAATGTTTCTGCTACATACATTCCATCTCCTTAGAAAACTCTAGACATTTTTTGTACGTGATCGGCTGTACTTACAGGGACTTGAGTTTGTTAAGGCCCTTGAAAAGTTTGTCAGGTAAGACCTCAATTCTGTTCTCCGAGAGATATCTTAAACAGGTGAAAAGGAATTTTCTAAATTAATATACAACTGAAACATTGTAATAAGGCATGGCACATTTCAATTCACCGTAATAATTAACATTAAATATTATCACACTCTTTGCAAATATCTATCTGATGGCAAATATTCTAATAGATTTATTATACTAGCCGTCACTGATAGAGGATTCTAACTCCATTCCCTTATGAGGTGTTTCCTGTTATGGCTCCGAATATATGTTACCAACTAATATCTGTAGACAGTCTCACTGCAACTTTTATTTACCGTGCTTTTAAAATGCAGTTCAATGGGCTCGTTCTGGATTGTTTTGTAAATACAAAAGATCACCTTGGAAAATTAACGTGTCGGTTCTAAATATACTTACAAATCGTACAATTTCCCCAAGCCCTGGAACTGATCTTCATGAAGCATCTCAATTTTGTTATAGTCCATTTTCCTGAAGAAAGCACCGTGCAAAGTTTAGACTGAAAGACGCACATGTAACCGTGGATTGATATCCTCAACTCTGCTTAGAGCTTTCTTCTAAATCTACTACAGGGAATTTTTTTAGTGAATTAGCAGCCAGTTTTGATGTTTAAAATTCAGGGTGAAACATCTCCAAGGCAACAAGTTCTAAGCTTCTCTCTCTCTCTTAAAAAAAAGTTATGATAAGACAAAACGTTCTTAACTGATGAAAAAAAATGTACAAATGTAAATTTTCATAACTGGAAGCTGATCTATTTACCACTCGTTGTTATTTGCAAGACAATCCGTCGAAGTAATTTTCAATTTCTTAAAGAAAACAGAAAACCTCACTTACAGCATTTCTACTTCTGTAATGTTTTTGAAGATGTATGGCGGTAGATTTCCAAGTTGATTATTTGACAAATCCCTGAATAAAAAACAAAACAAAACAGGGTTGAAAATCTATAATTGTGAGATATCACCATTCATTCGCAGAATAAAAATCATTTACGGCTTCTGAAGAACAACTGCACCTCAACTTCAATTACCAAACACAGCTACATGATATGGCATTGTGTAAATTCATCTAAAAAGTTTCGCAAATGTTTTCTTAAAAATTTTCAAGACATCGAGACAATTAAAAGTACGCTTACTTTTTATCCTTAGTTTTTGCTAATCATTATGACGAATAAAGATCCTCGAGCAATTGGTCTTCCTTGATCCTATATTACTTTCGTTATAGTTTTCTAGCTCTTTAATTAGCGAGCTTGTGTTTAAAATTTATAAAAAAAAAACACCGTGGTGTGTCTGTAACAAGGAATTAACATTTGGAAATTTTGATTTAGAAACATTTGTCAGACCTATCAATTTTACCATGTCTCAGTTAACTGAATATGGCGCACAGCTTTGACAGTCGGGGTCTTAGAAAGTTCGGATTACCTCTTTTCATAAGATTTTATTTTATTCATTTTACTCACAGAAGTGTCAGCTTCGAGAGGCTGTCAAAAATTCCTTCTGGAAGATTATCCAATTTGCTATTTGACAAATAGCTGATTGGAAAGGCAAAGGAACAAATTGAGTCTTGATTTACCCTGTTATTTGTAACTAATAATTCAAAATACATACAGACGCTTGTCATTAAATTAAAAGTGATCAAATGCAAAGAGCTGAAGGTAATCATTCATGTGCAAACAATATGCGTATTCTAGTGAAGAGGATGGAACAGGTATTGTGATACATTCGTCTTAGCTAGGTCACGATTTTTTCTAAACGAAACAAGCACCTGAGAACTTAAAACAGCTTACAATACTCATGAGCTGCCTTGTTTTCGAACAGAGATGACAATAAAAGCTAAAAATCATTCCTTTAGCTCAGCTATCAAGCTAATTACTGTAAAAGGCGTTTGCATGTAACTTACAGTTGTTTCAGACTTTTTAGATCTTGGAATAATTTGGGAGGCAACTCAGTGAAATTGTTGTTTTGCAACCATCTGTGTTGAAAAAGAGAAAGTGATGTGGTTTTATTAAGAAGCTTACAAAATGACTATTTCTCTGGTTGTATGTGTGTGATAAAATATTAATTACAAGTTTCACTAGCAACCTATTTGGCTTTTTTGTTGCTGGTAAAAGGAATCCCAGACAGATGGGATTCCTCTCCTCTGATGGATGATCAGAGGATGAACTGGGAAAGTCAACTGTATGTGAGGATAAACAGGCGTTAGCAAAATTAAAATCTTAAAATAGAATGTGTTAAGGTTAGTGATTATATCGAGGGTGCAACTTCTGTAACACAACACTCTTCGACTCGATAAAAGTTAAAGAAAAAAACACAAAGAAATTAAAATAATTTTTTTTTTCTGCATATAGAGATCCAGGGGAAATCATTGAAAACAATGGAATAAAATTAAAAAAAAAATGGTTAAAGAGGAACAAAACCAACAACTAAAAGCTAATAGGAGGGAGTGAACGGTTGTACTGTTATGATGATTATGTTTCTAACCACACGTTACAAAACAATGCAATTCGACTCAATGCAATGCAAAGCAGGCGATCAAGTCGTTAAAATTTACTCAATGAGAAGGAGGCCGAAGTAGAAATTTTTGATCTCGAAATCTTGACGTAAGGACCGAGTGGAGCGGGTTGTGTCATGTGATAAGATAAAATTGAGCAGTTCAATTTCCACATACTGATAATGGTTCTCAACCTGATACAATATAAAGATTTCATACTTAGTCTATCTCAGTTCTGAAATGCGGAGCACTTATTCGCTCCAGAATATATCTTGATCAAGCCTTTCGAGATAAATATTATTAACAAGGAGAGTCCCAGTCGAGTCAGAATTAAGAAACATCCGATAACTTTTATAATTTGAATAATTTCAAAATGTTGTTAGTTCTGTTTTTTATCTGTTTCCACATTATCGCTTGTGATGATTCACAAAAGAGATCTTAATACAGCGCGATTCAGCAATACAAAATGATAAACTGTCACCGTGAGAAATTTCGTTTTGGGGGGGCGAGGAATGCCTTTAAAAGAGTATTTTTAAATTTACTTACAGTTCCTCTAATCCAATCATGTCTTTGAAGGAATTTTCATTTAATCCTTTCATGTCATTGTCATTCAGGCGTCTGCGTTATTTATCATATACACTGATTAACATAATTAAGATAGTACTAAAGTGTATTTTCTTAGACAGGGGGATCACTGAAACTTTCCGGGCCCGTTGTCCTTGACAGATATTAGTGTTTTTACAATTAAGCATTAATCAAAAACTGATATCCGCCTCCTGAGTCAGGATCTGTCATAGGTAGAAACTTAATGAATACTCCTCAAACCACAACACACACACACACATACACACATATATACATATGTGTGTGTGTGTGTCTATTTATATACATATATAAATAGAATAAATGCTTGAAAAGAAAATTTGCCCTGAGCGGGATTGGAACCCACGTCCCCCTGTTACTAGTCAGGTGTGATGACCACTACACTATCAGGACAACCATGCTGGCAACACGGCAATCGAAGATGTGATTTACGTGATTTACGTGATTTACGTGACTTACGTGATTTATGTGATTTACGCGATTTATGTGATTTACGTGAATCGAAGATGTGATTTAAGTGATTTACGTAAGTCTTGAATTGCATTATCCAATGATCCAGTTTTTAATAAATATATATATATATAATATATATAAGTTCTATATATAAGTAAGTGTAAAACGATGAAACACGAAGCAATATATATTTATATATATATGTGCACTCTCGCATGGCAAGATGCCTGCACTTGGTGCCACAAGTGTAGCACCAAGGCAATGGTTTATTCCAGAGCTTGGCCCAGTATCTGCATTGCACTGATGAGACCCACATAGGTTGAAACAGTGTGCGCCCTGTCTGCAGTTATATATTTAACAAATGGTGGACGCCAAAGCGTGTACTATTGAGTTATGGATGCAAGCGGGAGGTTACTAAGCAAGAAAGAAGCGTAAGAGTCGCGCGAGGCGATAGCAACCACGAAATAGATCTGTAAGGATAAAGTGTAGTTGATTGACTTTTTTTCTGCTTATCACACGTTATACTCACTCTACTACATGTATCAAGCACTGTTTTACGCACATCAAGTTTAACCCTCTATATATTTAACAATTATTAGCCTCAGGTTCGGTGAATATCGTCGAATAGTCCCCTAGACGAAGTCAAGGGGATTATTCGACAATATTCACCGAACCTGAGGCGAATAATTGTTTTAGTATAATTTCAGCCCTGAACAACAGAGAAATTTTTAAAATCATCACATTTTAGTAACATTTATTAACATAATAAATTAATATTTTATATAAACCGCGTGGAGCGGTTTATATAGCGTCATATAAGGAACTGCTCGACTAATCCGATTGCTGGAAACTCCTTGCTAAGCTCTAAATATATATATATATATATATATATATATATATATATAAGTAATGTGGCACACGAGGACGGACAATTTCGAGCAAAGGAAGACATATACTCCAATAGATAAAAAACGTTTCGATCTGAGACCTTCATCAGTTGTAATACAATTAACTTACAAACTCCTTAAATATGTTTACGAAGAGGGCGTGATGACATGTATTAACAAAAACAGTAATTACTACGCGAAAAATTATCGCAATCTACAAGAAAAACAAGCATAGAAATTAAAAAATTGTCAGATCCACTAGAAATGTTAAGGAACCAGCGTTGAAATAAGGCGAGAATTGTACCAAAATTTCCAATCAAAGCTGAGACCTGGACCTATGATGCCCGCCCAGTAGGTCGCAATCAGACAAGACGACACATCGTTTCTGTTATTCGAGGTTTCGTGCTTACGCACTCATCAGACAGATTATATATTATATAATAAATATATATTATATATATCTGGAGGAGATGCTTTAGTTGGCTGTATAGTGCTCAATACATAAAGTAGAGCGTAAATAGAAATAGTAAAATCAACAAGGAAACAAAGTTTCCGTGACTCGTAGTTTCATGCTTTCGCAATTTCATGCTTTCGTTGTTGATTTTACTATTTATATATATATATACTAAAACCAATGAAAAACGAAAATCCTCTTTTTCTTTTTCTTTGCTTATGCACTACGCATTTCACCGCTGTTGCGGCACTTCAGGCATAGCAAAGTGTGTTTATTCACTTATCACGTCACAGATCTAATTGTAATTGCAATAATAATTGCTATTGCAATTCGAAGCTCGCGTGAGTAACTAGCGTAATTTCAAATCATTAAGAACGGGTTTACATTTCGAAATAAAAGAATCTTTCTTTGTTCTTTCTCATGACCTCGGAAGGGCCGAGAGTCTTGTAAGACGGAAAGATAGTGTACTGACGTATATATGCACGATCCTTCGCAGTAAAGCACTATTTGAGCAATAGTGAAAATCAGACCTGAAAAAAATTTCAGGCCTGTACGGGATTCGAACCACTGACCTCTGCGATACTAGTGCAGCGCTCTACCAATTGAGCTAACAAGCCAACTGGGAGCAGGCCATCAAATTAATTCGACATAAACCCGTAGATCAAATAGTGCTTTACTGCGAAGGATCGTGCATATATATGTTTCATAACCGCAGTTCATACATATGTTTCATATGTTTGTTGTTGATAGTGAACTGAGGGGTCAATCTCGCAACGCATTCATCAATATGCTTGCTGACTCCCAGCATAGGTGTACGCGGGTCTCTAATTTGTTGTTTATGAACTGTCACTCTATTTCTCAGGACATCACCTATTTCTCCTATATAATTATATCGACATCTTGTACATGGTATTACGTAAATCAAGTTCGTTCAGGAGCAGTTCATCGAGTGTTTTAACCGAAATGCTTTATTCGTGGCTGAGAAGGTGAATTCTTTACCCTGTTTTAAATAGGGGCATGTTCGGCAACGTTTTGTTTTACAAATTTTAACTTCCGTATCAGTGTTCTTTTGCTTGGAGAAATAGTAGTTTGTTAACATCCCTTTTAGGTTTCTGGGTTGTCGCTGACTGTGAATTACTTTAGTCTTGCTCATAATGGATTTTAATAAGGAGTTTTGGTTCAACATTGGAAATCTTCTCCTGACCAGCTGAAATACTTGCGGATTGTTGGGATTCAAAGTTGTTACAAGACAAAGGACATTAATTTCGGTAGTTTGCTCTCACACCCTTCTTAACCCTTCCGTCGTTTGAGTGAGGGCCTTGTTTACACCGTAATCAAGTATCTAAGCTGAATATAGTTTCCTCAGCAGGATTCTTTTGAGATCGTGGAGGCGCCGTTTCCTTCTGTCCTGGTCCTCAACAGTGATACATATCCTCCGAGCCAGGTTGTATGGTATCTTATTTTTAGTGTGTCTTGGAATGGCTGGATGTATATGGGAGATATTGGAATGAATCCGTCGATTCATAATAAATATAAGTTGTTAGGTAAGTATTGTCTTTTCTCATCATCACATCAAGGAACGGAAGTTTTTTGCAGCTAGTTTAAGCATTAAGTTGAATGCTGTTATCTAGACTGTTTAAGATATCATGAATCTCCTTTAATTTTTCCTCACCGTATTGCCAGTTTATATAACAGTCATCTAAGAATCTTCCCCAGTTTATGGCTTATTTCTTCTCCCATTTTGTCAGAGACCTGGTTGTATAATTCGTTCTCCAAATACCCGAGTACGCCTTAAGAGCTGCATCAGCAGTGAAACGCGTAGCGCAAAAGCAAAGAAAAGAGAAAGAGGACTTTCGTTTTTCATTGGTTTTAGTATCTTTATTTGATATAGAATTTGACAGTTTCTTTACATATATAACAAGTTAAAAGGCCTCGAGCCAACAGTGACGCCGCGCCAGAAGGATCCAAAAGGATTTACAGTCCAAACCTCGATAAATAGTGGGAAAAATATTGTAGCACACGAGGACCGACAACTTCGAGCAAAGAAAGACATATACTCAAATAAAAAGTCTAAGAAAGTTAAATAAAATACGTTTCGGTCTGAAAACTTCATCAGTTGTGATACAATGACTTACATATTCCTTAAATAGATTTATATAGGGCGTGATGACACATATAAACAAACAGAGTAATTACTACGCGAAAAATTATCACAATAAAAATAATTAAATGGAAAAATTGTCGAATCCACTGAGAATGCGCGGCGTCACTGTTGGCTTGAGGCCTTTTAACCTGTTATATTTAACAATTATTCCACGAGCGCGCGTTGGATATGAGATGATAGATAGCCAACGAGGCGCGTAGCGCCGAGTTGGCTATAATCATCTCATATCCAACAAGCGCGAGTGGAATAGTTGTTTTATTAAAAACGCCCCCAAGAAAATATTATTTTGTAAGAAGAAACTGGATTTTTTAGCTCCCTTTTGATTTTAAGCTGATGCGAACGCTTACCATATTTGTAGATTACGGTATATTGGCTGATATACCATAATGGCTAAGCCAATAAAAAGTCTTGAATTGCATTATCCAACGATCCAGTTTTTAATAAATATATATATATATATATATATATATATATATATACATAAGTTAAGGAATTAAAGAGGACGCATCGATTCTCTGTATCTCTGAGTTTCGCGCCTAAGCGCACGTCAGACAGAGTTACAGAGAACCCATGTGCCCTCTCTAATTCCCTAACTTATGTATAATTAACGGCCATTTAATTGAAATCTTTTATTATTAAAGACACTAGGGAACGCCTGTCATATAAAGAGTGGATTTCGTAAACGGGCAGTGTTGGACCATTGTCAGATTATAGAATTTCATGTCAAGAATGTGACAGTTCATGTCAGGTTGCATTTTTGTTATAAAAACTAAGATGACCACTTGGAACGGGGAATCTGATACACCTGTCATAGATTCTGTAACACCTTGACTTGCATCAGTTTCAAACAAAAACGTTAAGAGACTTTTAGAGTTGTTGTGCAGCAAAAGATACACATCTTGGCCCCTCTTTCAGAAAGATTTGACAATACATATTATCCACCACTTAATCATTACAAGTTTTTGTTCGTCTAGCCTTGAGAGACTGGTGATAACTGGTCTGAAGTCCGAGTTTTCAACCAGCGGTTGTCAAAGATGGCTGGGAGAATTCTCTGTCCTTAATTTGTTTCATTGTTTTTTTTCTCGGGGGGGGTTTCTTTTTTTTTTTTTTTTTACAGCACAAATTGAAATCAAAAGAGCAGGACTTTTTTTATCTTTAAAACTCGGTCTCTAGGTATCTTTACGTACATCAATATGGGCGAAGACCCACTTGTCAGTAATCCTTAGATTGAAAATTCGCACAGAAAAAAAAAAGAATATTACTCACAAAGACCACAACTTTGTGTTCTTGTCAAAGATTCCCGGGGGAAGGTTTTGCACTTGAATCTCAGACAAGTACCTATAGACAAATCCCACATACATAAATGTTGCATAGCATATAAGACAGCAGCAATACCATTCAAAATCATTTACTTGTTAGTTAGGTACTCCTACACTAGAAGTGTAACTTTAAGTATTTGGCTATGAGTCAATTTCTTCTTTCAGTTCGATTCCTTTTTTCGAATAAATATTAATTAATAGGCTGTAAGATGATTTCTCTTGGTATAAACTAATGGTAAAACCAAGTGCCAGTAGCACATCTTTTAACTTAATGTATCCAGCCACAGAGATACCTTATTTGTTTGTAAACCTGACTGTACCTCGAAGCCCACTTAATTTTCATGATATTCTGAGCCGCAAGAATTTGTAATCAGGTGTCTTCTGGCGAAGGACATTTCACTTGACATTTAATCTTGAAAATTTTGTGAATTCCTAACGTACTTATTGGTGGCAAGTTATGACAAGAACGAGGAAATCCCAGCAAATACGAAACGGAACATAGTAACTAGATTCACAGGTAATTTAGTTATATCAAGTAAGTTGAAATTGTAAATTAGCCACGGTAACGAGTAAAAGAGCTGACGTTTCGAGCGTTAGTCCTTCGTCAGAGCGAATGGAGGAGTTGTGGGTTGTGTGTGGGTTTATATGCAGAAAGTGGAGCTACGCCATAGGTGGGAACATGGCGACGAGAATAACACGAATAAATTAACGGAATGAAAAGCGTTCGTTGATAATTGTGGGATTAAGAGTGTCGATTTGAAAGATAAAGTTTTGTTCAAGAGTTTTGCGGCTTTCCGTATTACCTAAATGCAAGGAAAGACCGCAGATTGCCACCAGCCATATGTTGCTTAGAATGATAAGATAAATTAAAATGTCTAGCGACGGTTTTGATGCGTCCTTGTCATTCCTTTCTACGTCGCGAAGGTGTTCTCGGAATCGGTCACTTATTCGTCTTCCTGGTTCGCCGATGTACAACTTTTTGTAATTAATGCAAGTCATGTAATAGATTACGTTAGCGAAGGTACACGTGAAGTGATCGGTGATCTTAATGGATCGTTTGGGTCCCGACATTTTCTCAGCATTTTGAATGAAAGTACAAGTTTTGCATCGTGCGCGAACACGTATAGAAGTACCGGGTTGGTCATTAGTGTGGAATGAAATAAGTGGAGGTTGCGAAAAGATAGTGCCAGTCTCTCGATCATTTTGAAGTAATTTAAAGTTTTTAAGAATAGTGGATTTAACTGAGTGGTTGTGAGGGTGAAACGTGAGAGTGAATGGAATGCGGTCGGAACTTTCCTTCTGTGATGTTTGTAGTGCTGACTGTCGATCAATAAGTTGGGCGGTGGTGACCCACTCGAACAACACAAACAAGGTAACCACATTTTTCGAAAATCTGGCACACTGACTCTGATTTGTGGGAAAAATCAGAGTCATCACTACGTAAACGACGACGTCCTAGAAACTGAGAAAAGGGAATGGAATTCTTAACATGAGATGGATGCGAAGATGAATACAGCAAGTAACTATGTGAGTCTGTAGGTTTGTAATACACACTAGTGCATAAACCGAAGCCTTCTATTGAAACTTTGATATCTAAAAAAGGGGGAGAATTGTCGGAAATTTCCCAGGTTTATTTCAGAGCCGGGTGAAAAGAATTGACTGCAGTTATGAATTGAATTAGCTCCTCTCTGGTAGAGGAGGTAGCGCCGATATCTTCGTCGATGTAGCGACCGTATAGTTCAGGTTTGGGGCCAATGTTTTGGCTAAAAAAATTGTGTTCAACAAAACCTACAAAAAGATTGGCATAGATGGGTCCCATTTTGGTACCCATGGCTACGCCATTGGTTTGTTTGAAAAAGTGGTCCCCGAATGAAAAACAATTAAGCGCGAGCTCTAGCTCAGTTAAGCGAAGTAGGGTTTCAGAGTTAGGTTCCTTAACAGCGCGTTGATAAAAAAAAAAATGGGAGGACCAGAAGACCTTCGCCATTAGGAATTGCAGTGTAAAGAGGAGTAATGGCCATGGTGAAAAGAAATTCAATCATTACACCCACCTTCCACGTAAAAAAAGAGCTGGGTTTTCAAATCTCTGGGATTAGTGAGGAAGAATCTTCAGTAAGTGTTGTACTCAAATTTGTCTTACCCCTCATGCGGACTAGATGTTGGATTATTGTATCCATCATCGTCATTATAGTTGTAATAGTTATAGCTGTCATAATCTGTAAATCTCGTGCCAACCGGCACATAGAGTCTTTGCGGTATTGTTTATTTGAACCAGTCTGATGTGAGTTTTCTGGCCCCATTCCAACAATTAACGACCTGAAACAAATGTTTTTCAGGCGGTTCTTCTTCAGATATTACTCGGTCTCCCCGAGCCCTTTTCCTATATGGTGTCTCGGAAATAGCTTCGACTTGCGATGTTTTCATTTTACGACATATGCCCGACAACTCTATCAGCTTTTACTGAATTTAATCATCATGCCAAACAGGTGCAGCTCTATTGCTGATCGTAGCTCTGATTTTTTTTTAGCATTCAGTCTTCTTAGTCTAAAGTCATTTATATATTTGGATATATAGGATAGGAAATACTTTTCGATGAAGTAGATGAATTTTGAATCATTTTGCGTTTCTTGATATACTAATTGCAATTCAGTTATAAAAATAGAGGCTACCAAAACCAGGATTGGCAGGCCTATGAAGCAGAAGATATTTTTTTAAAGAGGTCACAATGTTTCTATGAAAACCTCTGGTTAATTGTTAAAAGAATGATCGCAGCTTTTGAGAAATAACCGGGCAAAACTTATCGTTGGAAGCTCGTTTTAAGGAAAAAATGAAAAAAAAAGAGAAGGACGCTATAACCTTAACAAAACATTGCTTTTTAAAGGGACGTAGCCTTTTTTTGGGCATTGACTTTCCATTACTTCTTTCTAACTTTTCGATGTCTAACATTGTATAGGAAATGCCAGAAGCAAGCAAGCGAATCTCCATGCATATTTATCGACAGTAAAGTCCCACAAAGAACCTAAGATGTCGAACATCCAGTTCCTAGTGGCCTAGCTGCATACTCCTCACTCTAATGGTGCCAATAATGCTTGGTCTTTTTCGGAGTAGAGACTGAGGTTACTAATGAGGAAAATTTTCACTGCAGCGTCATTCTTTTCGCCCTAAAATTATCAGTTTTCAAATAAAAAAAAGAAAAAAAGGAAACCAAAGGGTCATTAATCCATATCCACATAGGGTCAAAAACTTCAACAATAAGTCAAATTTATAGACATAGGATAATAACTATTCTTATAGCAGCTTTAGGTAAATTAAAAGATTTGCGTGTTTGTTTTTGTTTTTGTTTTCTATTTCTTTATTCATTTATTTTTCCTTTTGTTTTGTCTTTTATCGCATTGCTTTATGTATGCTCTTGAAACAAACGATCCTATAAGTTTTGTTTGTGATCGCATGATCTCTTAAAATACAACTGAAAAGTAATGAACGATGCCTTTGCCAACTGTTCAGTTCGTAGTCGTGAGTTCCTTCCTCCTCATACGAATTAATCTTGAAGTTGTTCTTGAGATTTCTGATCTACGGACTTTAACATGAATTTGCTGGCACAATCATTCTCTTGAAAAAGTCCTCCTACATGTAATATAATTTCCCATATCAAGTTATTGTATCTAAAAGTGGAAGCGTCACCGAATTATACGCTATAAAGGAAAATGGGTACTTTAGCTCTTTATTGCTACTCTTATAGTGTCTTAAAATAGTTAAACCCAACTTACAGCCAACCCAGTTCGGTATTTGTACTAAAAATATCTGACGCCAATTCCTTCAACGGGTTTCTGGACAATGAACTACAAATGCAACAAAAACAAAATAAGTTACAAGTGCATTTATAACTAATTAATTGTAGACTTATTTTAAGACCTTTGAAGCTAGAAACCTGTAACAAAGAGAGGTAATTACTCGCCTATATATATATATATATATAGGAAAAATATTGTAGTACACGAGGACGGACAACTTCGAGCTAAGAAAGACATCTACTGAAATAAAAAGTCTAAGAAAGTTTAATAAAATACGTTTCGGTCCGAGACCTTCATCAGTTGTAATACAATGACTTACAAATTCTTTAAATAGATTTATATAGGGCGTGATGACACATATAAACAAACACAGTAATTACTACGCGAGAAATTATCACGATAAAAAGAAATGGAAAAATTGTGGAATCCACTGAAAATGTTAAAGAACCACCGTTGACTTGAAAGGCGAGAATTGTACTAAAATTCCTAATCGATGCTGAGACTGGGACCTTTGATGCCCGCCCAATTTATATTTATATATAGGAGAAGTAGTGTGGCACACGAGGACGGACAACTTCGAGCGAAGGAAGACATATACTCAATAAAAGGTCTAAAAACTTTAATAAAAAACGTTTCGGTCCGAGACCTTCATCAGTTGTAATACAATGACTTAAAAATTCCTTAAATAGATTTATATAGGGCGTGACGACACATATAAACAAACATAGTAATTACTACGCGAAAAATTATCACTATAAAAAGAAATAGAAAAATTGTCCAATCCACTGAAAATGTAAAGGAACCAGCGTTGACTTGAAAGGCGAGAATTGTACTAAAATTCCCAATTAATGCTGAGACTGGGACCTTTGACGCCCGCCCAATTTGAAAAAATTATCCGCATTAATTATAGTTTATTCTCTTTTTGGAGTGAAATTCCTGGCGCTTATTTAAGCCGAAGGGTGCCAGAGAGAACAGCTGTGCGCTCCAATATGCTTCTTTGGTAATTAGAAGTTTCTCGATGTTACCTGAGCTGTTTACTGTTGCCTGCACTTGATCAATGCATTGGAATGAGAAATCGCTTAAATCGTGTGGTGTTTTGTTAACTTTCTTTCTACAGGTTCATGGCATAGCCATGGGCCCTAAGAACGCCTGCAGTTATGCAGATCTTGCCATGGGTGAAATAGATTCTCAGGCTAAGTTGTCTGGCCACATAAAGCCGGCTTTGGGGTGGCGATACCGTGATGATGTTTTTGATCTCTGGCAAAAAGGCCTTCCGGCACTGCATGAGTTTACTGAATTTATAAACTCTTTGTACCCCCCTATAAAATTCGAATTAGCTTTTTCCGAAGGAGAGCTTCATGTGCTAGATTTAACTCTACATCTTATCGAGGGTCTTATTAGGACAGACATTTACTCAAAGCCAACTGATAGTCACCTGATAGTCATCCTAAACACGTTTTCAAAGCGATCCCTTATAGTGTGGCGACGAGGTTACAAAGAAATTGCTCCGAACAAGCTTTTCTTGTCAAGAGAATAACCGAATACAAGGGTTATCTGGTTACTCAGAGTTACCCTTCCAAATTAGTGGACGACCAGTTTCGTAAGGCCTCTACCATACCTAGAGATGATCTACTTAGGACTCAGGCCAGATCTAAGAGAAAACTATTCCCATTTGTGACCACATTTAATCCAAATTTACCTGATGTAAGTCGCATCATTAAAAAACATCTGGGTATTTTTGAGTTCATTCCCAAGTTAAAAGAGCTTTTTCCTTTAAATTCCATCATAGCATCCTTCCGCTCTAAAAACCTTAAAGAATTGTTGGCGCCATCCCGTTACGGACCTATCACTGAAAGCGAAGGGGTTGCCGTGGTCAAGGGATGTTTTAAATGTAATAGAACAAGATACGATCTTTGTCGCAACTTTTTGGTTGAATCTAATACCTTTCTAAGTTTTCAAACAGGCAAAAGTTACAAGGTACGATCGGAACTTTCCTGTGATTATAAGAACATAATTTATTTGGCTTCGTGCAAGAAATGCCGCCTACAATACATTGGTTCCACATCAAATGACTTTAGGGTTAGATTTCGCAACCACAAGTCTGCTATGGTCACTAAGAAAAAGACCTGTGAAGTAGCGGTACATTTTAACAAAACACCACATGATTTAACCGATTTCTCATTCCAATGCATTGATCAAGTGCAGGCAACAGTAAACAGTTCAGGTAACATCGAGAAACTTCTAATTACCAAAGAAGCATATTGGAGCACACAGCTGTTCCCTCTGGCACCCTTCGGCTTCAGTAAGCGCCAGGAATTTCACCCCAAAAAAATAATAAACTATAATTAATGCGGATAATTTTTTCAAATTGGGCGGGCGTCAAAGGTCCCAGTCTCAGCGTTAATTGGGAATTTTAGTACAATTCTCGCCTTTCAAGTCAACGTTGGTTCCTTTACATTTTCAGTGGATTGGACAATTTTTCTATTTCTTTTTATAGTGATAATTTTTCGGGTAGTAATTACTGTGTTTGTTTATATGTGTCATCAGGCCCTATATAAATCTATTCAAGGAATTTTTAAGTCATTGTATTACAACTGATGAATGTCTCGGACCGAAACGTTTTTTATTAGAGTTTTTAGACCTTTCATTGAGTATATGTCTCCCTTCGCTCGAAGTTGTCCGTCCTCGTGTGCTACACTACTTCTCCTACCATTTATCGAGGTTTGGACTGTGAATCCTTTTGGATCCTTCTGGCGCGGCGTCACTGTTGGCTCGAGGCCTTTTAACTTATTATATATATAAATAAATATATATATATATATATATATATGATACGATATTTCCAAGGCTCTCTGATAGGGTTAGCGTTAGCGCGCGATGAGAGTACTGTATCCGGTGGTCTGGGTTCAAGCCCGCTGTCAAAATACTCATGGGACTCTTTCTTTATAGTCACCCAATTCCAATCTATAATTGTGTTTTTTAATTGTCTGAATGGTTTCCTTCCCCACAATGTTTTTTTTCCTACCTCTCCTTACTAGCTCTCTTCTATGCTTAATTTCACTTGTTTAATCTATTATTCTGGAATTACCGTGGTATTTAATCATGCCTGCAACAAGGTGTCTTTTTCGAATTAATAAATGGATAAATAGAAATTTCAAATTTCCATGCAATTAAACTCTACTGGCATAGCTTGTTCTCGATACATGCAGACACTTTTCACTTTAATTATGGATTGAAGCCAAATGCCGAAGGTCCCCGAAAAGCGTATGTCAGATCCTAACACCAAATTGTACGCGCCTTCTGTTTTGTTTTGTTTTCCTTTTGTACTCCATTTCGCTTAAGAACTTTATCGCGTTCGCCTCAGGGGAAGGCCTACTAATCATGTCGTTTTTTAGTTCTGCGGGTTCAACGATACCCCGAAAGTATCGATCCAAAGCGAGACAGTTTTCAACTGTTTGATGCTCTAAATCCGCGGGGATGACATGCTTTTACTTTTTGACCCAACAAAATGAATAACTTCAAACTAAAACCAAGCCACCATTCGGTGTTTTGATATATATATATAACCAAAATAGCGGAATGAGATCATCATCTACTAAAAAGTGTTCAATAGCAGGGCTAGAGCTATGGATAATTATATATATATTGTGGTAGGAAAAAGACAAGTAAACTACAAGTTCATCCCTACAAGCCTTTTTCGTGGTCGCCCACTCATCAGGGGATTTCGTGGTCGCCCACTCATCAGGAAAATCCCCTGATGAGTGGGCGACCACGAAACAGGCTTGTAGGGATGAACTTGTAGTTTACTTGTCTTTTTCCTACCACAATATATACTTCGCTCTACTTCTATGTATTGAGCACTGTTCTACGAAAATCAAGTGACACTTTATATATATATATATATATATATATATCGGGTCGTTTGGGGTGACCATCTCGGTTCTCCCCATCCTAGCATCAGCACTGCACTGATGAGACCCAGAAGGCCGAAACATTACTGTCTGCAGGTTAGATATAGCTCTTTGGCATACAAAGCTTTGATTTCATGTCCAAATTGAGCACTCTATCTAGGATGATTCATTGCTGTTGCAATTGCGCATGCTCGCTAGTTTACTCTAGTTTGAGCACTCTGGCATGGCTTAGAGGATACCACAAAGGTTGGGTCGTTTGGGGTGAACGTCTCGGTTCCCCCCCCCCCCCCCATCTTAGCATCAGCATTGCACTGATAAGGCCCAGAACGCCGAAACAGTACTGTCTGCAGTTAGTTATATATATATATATATATATATATATAATAATACCTCAAGGTTTAGGTTACTTGAACTTTTACTGCAACTCTGAGTTTCATGCCTCTTGCGAAGTGATCGTCAGGCAACTGCCAGAAATAACGGTTACAATCCACCAAAATTTAAAAGACAAAACAATGTGTACATGCGCGCGCAACATACTGCACGCGCTATCGTAACGTTACGTTCTTTAACAGGAATTTCCTGACATGTCTGCAACCTGATGTCAGCTCATTTCTTTTGTTTAAACTTGCCATCTGCGGTTTGCAAATGATAAAATATTTTTCCCACAAACACAAAGTGCATCTTTTAGCTACATTGGAATACGAACTAGCTTGTTTCACCTTGCGCCACTTAATATTAAACTTAGTGTCCTTATCTTTAAGACTCCATATATATTTTTAAGACTCCCTA
Source organism: Stylophora pistillata (assembly GCF_964205215.1). NCBI lineage: Eukaryota > Metazoa > Cnidaria > Anthozoa > Scleractinia > Pocilloporidae > Stylophora > Stylophora pistillata. The sequence continues at coordinate 15,542,283 of NC_142520.1, forward strand.
TATATTTTCTAAGTTCAGTAGCATGCCTGTAACAACAGGCATGCTACTGAACTTATTTTTTTACTTTATTTTTTTACAGGCATGCTACTGAACTTAGCAAATATATATGGAGTCTTAAAGATAAGGACACTAAGTTTAATATTAAGTGGCGCAAGGTGAAACAAGCTAGTTCGTATTCCAATGTAGCTAAAAGATGCACTTTGTGTTTGTGGAAAAAATATTTTATCATTTGTAAACCGCAGATGGCAAGTTTAAACAAACGAAATGAGCTGACATCAAGTTGCAGACATGTCAGGAAATTCGTGTTAAAGAACGTAACGTTACGATAGCGCGTGCAGTATGTTGTGCGCGCATGTACACATTGTTTTGTCTTTTAAATTTTGGTGGATTGTAACCGTTATTTCTGGCAGTTGCCTGACGATTGCTTCGCAAGAGGCATGAAACTCAGAGTTGCAGTAAAAGTTCGAGTAACCTAAACCTTGAGGTATTATTATCCATGGCTCTAGCCCTGCTATTGGGCACTTTTTAGTAGATGATGATCTCATTCGGCTATTTTGGCTATATATATATATTGTTTTTTTTTTTTTTTGCTATCTCTCTGCCATCTATCTGGCGGTTTCAAACTCATAAAAGTCGTGCTTAGCCTTCTCTTTTTCTCCTCCATCTACTTCAAATTTTTTTCCGGAACAGTTAAACTCTCTTCGCAATTCTGGATATCTGTAACGCTTATAAGAAAAAGTCTCATGCTACATGGAGCGTTCGGCCACTCTTTTTCTTTTTTTTCATAAATCTCCAACCCCCTGTTATTTGTTTTATTTCACCTGTTAGCTCATTTATTAACAACAATATAGGTATTACTGTTACTATTATAATAATCATTATTATAATCATCATCATAATCATCAGTTCTTTAACTATTATCCTTAATATTGTTATTATTTTGCCTTTGTGTTCCTGTCTCCTTCGTTTTAATCGTCTTCCCTTATTTTTTCCACTCAGACCAATTCTGATGATGAACACCGAATTATTTTTCATTCGTATAGTGTAGGTTCTTGCACCCTTTTACTTAAAAATCTGATTCAACTAGCGCATTCTTTGATGTATCAAACGCGCGGTCTTCATTTCTGCTGAAATTGAACTCTCCATGCAATAGAGTCCACGTAACTATGTTGACAAGGTTCATTACAATTCCATGCAATTTTGGTTGCAGTTTATGCTTTGGGGTATTTAAAATTAATTAAGGAATTCCATAAAAGTGCAAGATTTTATCCGAGCCAACATGAATAAACTCAAATCAGAGCTACATTAAAAAAAAATTATCCGTTGGTCCTCCAGGCTTTCTCACAGGTGTCTCGCATAGTACTGTTACTAAATACAGTGGCATCCCCTACTTACAGATACAACAGAAAAGGGTTCTTTCTAAAAATTCCTGAAGACAAATTCTTCAGCTGGTTTTCATCGAGAAACCTATAACAAGAAAATATTTTAAAGCATTGATTAAAAAAGACTTTTAAGATGACAAAAGACCTAAAAGCAAAAAAACGGCAAGTAATATGGCATCACTGTGTACAAATGAAGAGACAAATTAAAACACAAACAGAGAAACAGAAGGAACAAGGAAAAAAATTAACAAACAGACAACATCAACAAGTAACATCCTTGTTGGTATCCCTGTGTACGACAGGGATGGATGGAAGGGGAGAAAGGGAAGGGCGTGGGCTGAGGCTAAGTTGAAGAAGAATTTTTGGTTACAAGGCAACGCTTTACAGTGAAATAAACCCTTCCCTTTCCATCTCCTTTTCATATGGGCTGAGATGGGCTTGAAGTAAAGTTGACTACGAAAATAAATTCAAACAATATCTCCTAGATACCCATTATTTTCTTCTCATGATTATAAGTTTGTTCAGTTTATAATGATTCTCTTTTTAACATATAATGTAGACACCTTATTTCTTGTAGAATTGCAGGACTCAAGTATTTTCTACCTACATATTTGGTCGTAATATAAGCGAGTGAAAGAATATTGGAATTCATTTAATGTCGTGCTGGAAACGGGGTTTTCTATTAAAGGCGAGGAGGAGGCCGTATCAGCTCATGAAAATTTCTCAGGAACGAGCTACTATCCAACAAAATCTCGCCTAATAATCCTTTTTTTTATTTCTCTCGATTATGTCTGGACGTGTTACCTGACCCAACAACTGATAAGTGTCTTGTGATATTCTCTTAATAATTGTTCCCGTGTAAGTCCCCCACCATTTTCATGCCAATAAACGTGATTAAACACATAATTCTTGTAAACTTATCTGGTGCAGTGAAAGTTAAAATCATTTAATTTTTCAGCTCTCAAATAATGGAACTTCTTAATCAAATGAGCTGACAATGTTAATTGGAAGTATGGTGTGCTGAGACTTTGGTGATCAGGTACGAAGTAGACACTTCCAGTACTTCCTCCACAGTGTAAGTGTAAAAGAGACAGATCAAATAATGCATTACCTCTGGAAGCAGCACACTGAAGAGGTGAAAATGTTGGAAGATAATGTTTTGACTGTTTGTCAAAATTATAAATCATAAAGAGTGCACTGTCGAATTTCAGCCAGGAGCAGATATGCTCTGGCAGAGCTGGGCTGCCAATGAACTCAACCAGGCAGCTACATATCCTTCCCCATATGCAAATGTTCATAAAGGAAATTTAAACACTATGGGGGGGGGGGGGTAGTATTGGAATGGGTAAAGATGACATCTGAAAGCCTTACACTATGGAAATGAGAACCTCTAATACTGAAAAGGTAAACAACTTTCTTGCCTCTCTTCCCCCAAACCTTTCAGAAAAAAAAAAAAAAAATACAAATTCCAGAGAGTTACAGTTCACGATTTAAAATGGCATTGGACAGTTAGGTCTCCCTTGGATTGGGCATTTTGCAGACAGGTTAAGGCCAGAACCCATGCATTGACAGATCAATGCCTTGTAGCATTGTATTGATCTCCTATACTTAGAGGCAGTGAGAAGAGGAAAGTTTGATCCTTTTGTTTCTGTTCTGAGAGCACCTATAGGCAATAGAGATGGAGATGTTAAAGGAGGACCACCCCCAAAGACTCTTTTGAGGGTTTCTGGTAAAGACGGCGTTGGGGAGCGTGCTAGAAAGCAGGAGATGTTGCAGAAATCAGAGGAGGACCTGAAACAATACTTGCAGAAGACAGATTTTCGTCATGTAAGGTAGGTATCAGGTCAGGGGGTGCGGACTGGGATACTTGGCTTCAAGAGTAAAAGAACATTTTAGTGATGAAGCTAACAGGTATAACAAGTTACCAGTTAGGCTTATTGGCATTCAAGCCATTTCATTGGCTCGATATTACTATCGTCTTGTTGACACTTAAGAAATGAGGATGAAACTGAGGCACAAACAATCCAATGACTGGCTCTTAGCAGGATGGGTTAACCTTCTGAGGAATGCAGGGGGGGAGGGGGTTAATAGAATAGAGACCAATTCTGCTCAAGTGGCAGAACTGAAAGAAATGTGTAGTATGTATTTTAATTTGATGTCTTTGTTTTTTTCATCCAGTGTTAATGTCACAACATGAACAGTTGGACATGCTATTCCCTATCATGCAAATTTGCTGTTTACGAGGTATAGGGTGGGTTATGGCATTGTCTCTTTGCAGGCTAAAGAGGCCAAACATTCTGGAGTGAAGGAAGATTTAACCTTAACTAACCGGTCAAATGTAAGCACTGCCACAGGTAAATGGTGGCAAGTAATGTGAAGTAATTATTTTTGCTGATTTGACCTCCCAGAACATCAACCAATGCCCTCTTCTTATACCTCACACTAACAATAACAATAATAACATTTATTATTTGTATATCGCTTTTTCTATAAAATATTCAAAAGCTCATCACAACAGTAATTAATAACTAAAATTATACAATTCTTTGTATAAAATCATAAATTATATATATTTATTTACACTCAATTAATGAAAGATAATTACAAATAAAAATATAGATATACTGAGATAGCTGAAATGATTAATTAAATAACACTACCTATCACGTTCTCTACCACACTGTTGCCAATCAAATGTTTGCAATTGTGGTGGGAATAAAGAAAATTACTTTCTCAGTTGTCAAGTTTGTTCGTCTAGTATTGACCATGTGACTTGTTCAAGCAACAGAGACCTGACAGAATCAGTGTTGTGTGCACTAAAACCCATTGTCTATAAATAGTGCAATACTTGCTTTCCTGATAACTTATCACTGTTGTCTCATCTGAAGTCCTGCAATACCCCTGAGGTAAGAAGTGTAGCTATCAATCCAACTTTGATGACAGTACCTGGTTTAAAGGAAGCTTTACATAGTAGAGGATTAAGCACTGCAGGTAGTAAGGAAATTGAAGGTGCATTGGCTGGAGAAGAGTAGTTGATTTATTTTTTAATCAACAGTTTCAATCTCCTAAAATATTTCATTTGATTTTTATTTTTCTTGGTTAAGTTGGTGCACAATAAGGCATCCTTGCTATTAGAATGATAACTAAGCTCTCAACAAATTCTGTGTACCTGTAATGTGAGTAATATGCCTACTTTATAAGATAAATGTTTTAAAACTGGTGCAAAGCTGTTTAAAGTAGCTATGTTTGCTAAACAGGTTAAACCTGTCGGAACACAAAAGTACTTTTGTCACTGATATTTGCTGGTGTGCACTGATATATTAGATAGAAAACTTTATAAACCCATTTTTTTTTTTTTTACTGACTTGCATTCTAGAGGCAGCTAGGATTTCTGCTCTAATGTTTTATGGAATTTTGTACATAAAGGTTTGGCCAATAAACCCTTTACATGCTAACAACAGTATAAATATTCTCCATACTGTTCTCAATACATTTTCCAAGGTGCTGACAAGGAGAATTTGTTTAACAATCAAAAGATTCCCTAGTTAGTAATTATTTCCTTCATTCTTGTGACTTTATGTTTAATTTGGGGTTCATATTGTAAAAAGAAATTAGATGCTGGTAGCTGTTAGGGGTCAAAGGAATAATAACTAATGACTCAGCATTTTGCTTATTATGTTGACACAATGCATTTGTTTTAGTAATAGATCTGTCTTAAATAAAAGGTACAAAAGGTTGCAGCTTAATAGTTTTAAGAGCAGGATGATGCAAACATAGATAAATGAAATTTGTATTTAATAGGAGTAATTCTCTATACTGATAGGATAATTTCATAAATGAATAAGACATCATTGTCAGTCAAGTAATAAACATGCTTTTAGCTGTTATGTTTAGGTAAATCCATACTTCTATCTATTTACTCCAGTGTATTTCTGTCTACAAGATATAAAGATGAAATTGTAGAATATATGCTTGTACTAAAAATGTATTTTTTTTTAGAACTTTGTTTCAGATTACGTTCAGGGTTGTCATTCTTAGCTATATGAAGTTTCGTGACAAGGGCTAACAATACATTAGCAAGTTATGCTGTTACCTAAATAACTGCCAAGTCAGATGGTGTTCAAATTCAATAGCATTTGTAAACTTGAGTCCTTTGCAAATCCTTCTCGATCATAGCGCTTCACGTAAAATGTGGTTGTTACCTTTTGTTGTTTTACTGAGTAAATCGATTGAAGCGGCGTAGTTTGCGTGACAACAACAATTAACTTGCCGCTGTAGCTTTCAAGCAAGCGACGATCCTCAGGAATATTCTCGAAGTGCCGCTTCTTGAGAAAATTCTCTCCCTTAAATCTCGCTGGAGACCAAATTTTCTCTGCCGTGTCGAGCCTTCAGTTTGGCAATTGAGCGTGATTTTCTTACCATTTTTGGTTGTTTCCGCGCTTCCCCCGTAGCCTTGTACTAAAAACCCAGATATGCTTAAAGACTTGACATGGCATAAATACAATGATTGGGGTCATAGGATCGGTCATTCTAGTGCGAGTGAGCTTTGCATCAATAGAGAGCCCGATTTCCTTAACAAAGCCATTCACCACGGACCCGCAGGCTCCAGCTTGTTGCCTGTGAGTTTCTCTAACACGGGATCAAGGTCTCTCATCCCGTAGTTGGGGTTATTTTCTGCAAAACGAACCCTCCTTAACCATTATTTCTCCGCAGAAAATTTCATCTCTACTGAGTTGGTATTTCAAAACCGGTCTTCTCTCTCTCCGTTTCATCCTCCATGTCGAAGTGCGTTAAACATAGTTTGTTTGATGTGCTCGCGCTGTCATTATTTGCCGCCATTTTTGAATAGGCCGTTACTTTTCGTGCCAACTGCTGCTGACGATTTCTGCGCCAGCGCGCATCAGAGTTGCGGAAGGAAAACCCTAAGCAACCGACCTTCATTTGCATTGGTGTTAGGAATTCATCTACAATGACTGATCTGCTGCTCCATATTCATGATTTCCAAAGCCCATATCTTGAGCCACCTGTCCCGGATCTGCTTTAAATGCAGTGTGTTCTCCTACTTTAAATTTCACCTCTAGGAAGGTCTTCTGCTTAACACTAAAACGGGAAGCCTTTCAGGAGGATCGCAATGCCCAGCTTCAGCTCTGCGGTAACGCCTCAACACTTTACTCTGCAATCTCAGAACGAGCAATATACGGCTGTGCACTAGATCCTTCCTGATGTTTTTCAATGTAAAGCATCTTTACCTTGTCGAGAATTGAAGCGAGTGCCTTTCCTCTATAAATATGCACTTGCCATACTGTATACACTGCTAAACCGTGTAGTGGCGCTGAAAAGTACTCACGGATCCTTCAACTTAAAAAGAAAAAAGATCGGCGTGTTTGCTGTCAATGGATGCAACTTCTCCTCTCCTTAAAAGATATCTTTTTTTCTTTTCTTAAAGAGAAGACTGCTTTTTGTCAAACAAAAGGATGTCTTCAGTTAGAATTCTCCCGAAGAAAAGCAACTGTCGGGAAAGACTGGATCCGTCACTGAACCCATCAGTTTGAACAAAAAAAGAGAGGATGAAAAGATGGCTATAAAAGATGACTATAAATAACACGCGTGAGAAATTAACATTTGGGAAAAGCGAGCAAGTTTATAAGGAAAGAATGCCAGTGTTTGTGGTAGAGACGCGTGCTATTGCAATTGTGGCCCAGGACTTGTGGGTCCGCATCTCATGCAAACCGAGAGCAGCAGAGGGCGAGTTCACGGCAGTAACTTGTGAAGCGAATAATAATTTAATAATTTTTAATAATTTATTATTTATATTGCGCAAATTAACAAGTGGATATGATCAAATGCGCATCACAACACTTTTCGGGGGACTTTGGCCGGACTGCATCAGCAGTTTACAAACAATCGAAGGAAACTTATTTCAATATCCCCCCTTCACCCCAACTCCCAATAAACAGGCCAGACCACATCACAGTAATCTCGAGAGTGGGTTCTTTAACTTCCCCTGCCTAACCAAATTAACTAGTTATTAGATGCAGGAGACGGAATTAATAGATACAGGAGCGAAGCGAATGCAAAATCCATGTTTGGCGCTAATGCATGGTATGTACAAATTCATTAACAATACTCAAATTCAAGTGTAAATATGGCAGGCATATTGATTTTATGGATCGTTACCAGTTTCAAATTGTATCCGCACTTTACTGGACGATTTTGCATTTTGGCCTGTTTTCTTTGGAAAATAACCGCTAACATTTTAAATATCAGGTAACCTGAACAACAGAAACGACGAAAGTTGAAGTAAATTAGCTTTCTATCTAGTGTAGAAACGATATTTTGCCCCATAACGGCCTGATGTCTTTTCAACGCCGCCTTGTTGATTTTTCACCTCCAATTGCGTGACTAGGAATGGCTTATTTTGACCTCTGTCTTACTTTTGTTTGGGGTCCTAACGTTTCGTAGTCTTGAGTAGCCCAAAAATTTTATTGGATTTTTGTGAATAAGAAGCCTTCTTCTTCGATGGATTAACTAGGTATAACTCCATGCCATATACCAAGGTGCGATTTTACCCTCTCAACTTTCCCATCTCTTTGTTCCCCTAAATAAGTGGAGTCATGAAAATAACAAACTTTCCCAAAAACTTAGTTCGCGACGGAATTAGACAAATAACACTTCAGACTGTTCGTATATACGTTTTCTTTCTATTGAGAAAATCGTTGGTCACATTTACCCTATTTTACTATCTTTTTTTTATCCTCAAGCGACGTTCAAATAATGAGTTGTCTGGACCTAGTAAAGCTGACATGGGAGCTCCAAACCCATTTTACCGCCGTTGGTGTAAAGTTAAAAATACAATGGAACTTAAGCGATTTTGTCTAAAAATAGTTTATCCAGACTTATATTCTGGCAAAGCTTGGGGATTTTCGACTTTTTCATATTGCACACCTAGCTCCTCCAGGCGATATTTAGGGATGGCCGCTCTTAAGTAATTAAGTTTAATTTGATCTACGAAAAAATTGGCCAAAGTCGCTCACCAAGTAAAAGTTTCTTTTGAATTATGCTATTTTATTACTTTCTTTGTATTTATATCCGAGGTTATAACCTCAAAATTGTAAAAAAATCTGATTTAAAAAACAATTTTCAACTAGAAGACTTGGAAAAAGGACAAAATGGAAACAACACACCAGACCCCCTTTGCACCCTAATTCTAGCGCATCCTTTAATCCAGGTTAACAGAAATATAAACAGCAGTAAATTGTCAAATTCAAGTACGGTTCTAAGGAGCCAGATGTCTCTATAAAGGCCTTAAAAAATCCATGGAGGTTCGTGAGTTATCTAACACCGTCCTGTATTTTGTGATAATGTGCAGAGAATGAGAGCTGAGGTGCTCACCACTGGTATTTTGTTACTTCATTGAGCTAAAGAAAGGTGGTTCGGAGACACAAGAATGGGGGGTCTGGATTTAGGAAGGACTAGTACACGGGATTCGCACACCCACCAAAGTCTTGAACATTTTCCTCAGATCAACAAAGTTTCTAAATCTCGCATACACCGTAATAATATTTCATAGACGGTTGGAGAGAAATTAGGGAAATGACACATTTTTAAATAGTCGTTTACAGTTATTGCACTGTAAGTTTAGGAGAAGCCGCCAGAAGTTTCGAGAATCGAAAATCGGTGACTAAAAATCCAATTTTTTTTATTTTTCATAGACATCCCTCACTGTGATCTAGTTTCGAAAACAATATTTCAAAGTTCCAGCGATTTTCAGTTCCGGCTGAATATTTAAAAGTTTGAAAATTCATTAAAAAAGCCGTTTTCTTTTTGCCTAAGCGGTCAAATCGTCACGCAACTTTAGGAAGATGTTGGCAGCGCTAAGAAAGTCTAGTCACCATCAAACTTTTCACAATAATTACAATATCACTGCAAAATGGAAGCATATAAAAATTTTTCTGTAGTTCTCTTTGGTATGATTATTATCGCTGTCTTCATAGAGGTGTATTTTGTACGATGTTTTGGGAGACAAAATGAAGACTAAATTTGACCGGCTTAAGCGACACCTGGTACCTACAATTTCGACATATTAACCATACCAGACGAAAGCTCATTTATCAAAATTTAAACCTGGAGACTTTGGCCTTTGAAAATTAAAGTGCCTATTACCCCCAAAAATTTTTTTGAGCATATTAAATCTCTCTATTGCACTGAACAAAATGCCGCAAAAGTTTTTGTGTTTGGTTAAAACCACGATTTTTTATGAGTTTTCAAAGTAGTGGAAAATCGCACTTTTGCAAAACATGACCGAGGCACGGAATTATTAAGGTGGGTCTGGGTCGAACACAGTTTATGACGTCATTCCAGGCTTTCCAATGAGTTTGCTTCAGAGTCAAGGACTGGATTAAGTAACTTGACGGATATGCCTGATAAGTGCGTTTTTCCAGGTGTAGCAACACTCCCATAGCACTTTATCCGATAACTTTTCATGGGACAAATGACCTGAGAAAAAAAATTAAAAGAAAGAAGTGGGTTGACTTTGTGCAATTGAAGCGTGCACATTGGAAGCCCACAGAATACTCGGCCGTGTGTTCCAACCACTTCCGAGAAGAAGACTATTCAGTCATTTTTTTCTGCTCCGACTGGCGAGACCATGCAGCGAAGGTTGGAAAAGATGGAGTTGGAATTTGCGTCTTTCCGACTGTTCACGCGTGGAATGTTGATGAGACGAAATCAGCTGAAAGCGAGCGAAGTAAGAGAAAGGTGAGAAAAATTTAACAGATCAGGCTTTAGCGAAGGTTTCATCTCGTTGTGAACGTATCGCTTTATATAACTTACTTGCTGTTTGTGAAACTTTTGATATGCCTGGCCTCCTCTGGTTCAGTTTGATCGGGGTCTTCTCCATTGCTCGAGTTTGGTGAGCCTTCCACTTCCAAAGTGTATTCTGCCTCTGACTCTGTCTCCCAGGCTTCAGAATTCTCAGAATCCGAGCTTAAGTTAGAAGCAACATCGCTTGATGCCATTTTCCAAGAACAGGTTATTCAAAAGCTAAATAAAGCTCTGTTTTTTTTTCCACCAAATATAACGCGACAATATTGACTGAGATTGGATCAGAGGGCCACTGGCGATGGTCTGGAATGACGTCACTAGCCCCAGTCTCTGGTTCACTCTGGCGCTCGAAAAATAAACCCGACTTTGAAAAATCGTCAAAAATTGCGGCTTTAACCAAACACAACTTTTTTTCGGCCTTTTTCTCAGTGCAATAGAGAGATTTAATATGGCCAAAATAGTTTTTGGGGGCTATAGGTAATTTAAGTATTGTCTCGGCAGTTAAATAACACGTGATACCACCCAGGTGCCATGTGAGTGTGCAGAATTCAATATTCATCTCAAGCTAGTTATAGAGTCAGTTTTTCGAAAATACACAGAAAAAATTAAATGACCATTGAAAGTAGTCAGCATCTTTATGTTTCTTCTGTGGAGCTGTGAATGTTAAGTAAAGTCGCTTTTAATCTTTCTTAATCACGCTTTAAGTGCCAGCATGTCTCTTTTGCCTACCTAAATATCAACTCGATCGCCTTCAGAAAGTCCAGAACGCAGCAGCTAGAGTTTTTTTTCAATTGTCTAAGTTCGACCACATAACGCCTGCTCTTGTTGACCTACACTGGCTCCCTTTAGAGTTCCGAGTCCAGTTCAAACTGCTTCTAATTGTCTATAAGTCCTCACATAACCATGCTCCAGATTATATTAACGAACTTCTGTCTCTGAAAACCGGATCCAACTGTTCTCTTCTTTCGTCCTCACAGTTTCTTCTTTCAGTTCCCAGAGTCAACTACTCTAAATTTGGAAATCGCGCTTTCACCCACGCTGCACCAGTTCTATGGAACTCTTTACCACTGACTATTAGCTCTAGTACCATTATTTCTGTGTTTAAAAAAAGACTAAGACTTTTCTTTTTAAAAAGGCTTTTAATTTGTGAATTTTGGTCTATTTGATATATATTCTTATTGTACAGCGCTTTTCAATATTGACCAATAGTTTAAGCGCTCTATAAATATATTATTATTATTATTGTTACTATTATTATTAACGCGACAGAAGCGGTTTATGAACTTAAAAACCTTTCGAAACATTTGTTAACAAAAACATCGCTTCTTATACTTGAAGAGATGATCTGTTTAGTTTATACTACATATCCAAAAATGCATTTCAGCGTCTTCTTAAAACTTAAACTTAGTAAAAGAGAAAGTATGTTAGGTTTGGTGACTTATATATAACTACCGAAAACGTAGATAACATTTGAAAATTCTCTGGTAAGTTCATCCTTAGCGTGACCATTTTGTGTACGTGACCTAACCCCTGCTCACTTCTTCAAACTCCTATGAAGAATCTTTGGTGCCACACTGAAAATCCGCAAGAGAAAGTGCACTGGAAACATAACTGAGAATTTCCCTGGGGAAAGCAGTTTGAGATGGGCTGCAAGTGGTGAAATTTAACAGCTGTCAAAACACAGTTGCATATAGTTTTAGAAAAGCCAACTTAAACATGACCGAACGTCAAATGACTAGCACCTTACGGCACTGTTAAAGCAAGTAAATACCCGTTTTAGTGTAAAAAAAATGTGGCCTTGGTCGACACCGTGCAACATGTGCAAGTCAACTAACATGTAATAATCCCACTATATTAACCTAAGCGAGGGGCCACTTGTTCGGGTCTCAAACACGTCTACTGAGAACTAAATCTAACCCCAATGATAAAAGGACCATTAGAACATGCCCAGTTACGGGGGAAATTTTAAAATCGCACAATTGTGTTCTTTTTGTCCATTTCTCGCTTTTTCTAGAGTTATATTAAGTTATCAATTTACTCCATTGGCTGCATGTCTTTTTAAATCTTATCTCGTACGTATATTTTGTATTTTTTGTTTTTTGTTCAATTACTGAGGCTCTTGTCCTAATTAACTTAAAATGACCAAAACAGAGACTCCTAAACCACGTAAAAGGCCAAAATGGCTGATTAAAACTTACTTATTTAAATAAAATATTATTGATTAGGCGATCTGTTCAGCAATTACAGCCCTAGGTATTGAAAACAGGCAAACGAGATAACCGATCAGAACTGATTAAGATAGGTTACTGGCGAGTCTGGCGTGTGCACGGGGAAACGGCTTCACCAAGCAAAGCAAGGTATGTATCAAATATTTCGAGTTTTTCCACAACCAAATTAAAATTGTTTAATCGTTCGATTCACATTCCAACATAACTGAGCGAGAATCATACAGAATGTGTAAAAAACAAAGCCTAGCTAGCTTGCGAGAGCATGTGCTCCGAGTCACGTGACTATGAATTGTCAATCATTTCTTACAGTATAGTGCTTTTCATCGAATGGCAGGTTCATAAATACTCAGCTCCAAGTTCTGGCAAATACTCTGCACCATGCCAAGCTTTAGCTTCTTCAACGTGTCGTTCTTCACTATGGTACAGATATCGAACTGATCGAACACTATTGGGTGCTGAAGAGAGATGGTTTCTAGGGCCAAATTCTCTGCCATCGTGAGGTTGATTTCCTCCTCGCTGGCCTGAACATCGCGATCATCCGGTAGTTGTTTCCAAACCTTGGCACCGTCAGGTCCTTGGGCACGTCTCATCTCTCTTGCATCTACTTCCCCATCTAATTTTCTACCTGATGTTTGGCCAATATTGAGTTTGGCATAAAGGTATGCCTTTTGCTTCTCAATAAGCCTGTAGGCCTTCTTGGTTGACTTAAAATCTCAGTCTTATCACAGCAATCAGTTCGACGTTCACTTTCTGGAACTGGTTGCAGACTTGGTATGGTTCCCACACCTTTTTCCAATGCAGATTTATATGCGATCTTGGCCAGGTCTAGCAAAGATCTCTTCTCTAAAGACTTTGTGAATTTTTCTGAGGACAGGTGTTTCTCTAAGGCAGAATGCCTTAGAAGAACTCTCACGCACCCGTCTTGAGGGCAGACAAATGCTGCTGCTTCATTACCAGCAGTCTCTTCATGCGTCTTAGAAACTTCAGATTTCTCTGTAGTCTCCGGCTCCGTCTGCGTGGGCTGTTTTTTGCTGAGCAATTTAAAACTACCTGTGGAAAATGTTGACCCCATCAAGCGATAATTACACTCTGAAAATAGAATGATGTTGTCGTCATCAAAAAATTACGTAAAGAGGACGTTGTTAACTTGTGATAATTTTTTTATGCGATTTTGCAAAGAAGATTTGGTACGAAAAAGACCATGCATGTAAAAATAAGTATTGCCATGTTAATTGTAAATTGCCTAAAGTGAGACTGGCTAACGGATCTGATCGACAGGAAAAAAAAAAAAAAAGGAGAAACGGTAAGTGGGAAGGAAGCGATCAATTAACAAACACATGCTCGACAAGAGAAAGAAGAATCGATGGATGCACGATCAGACGGTCGGGTGAACACACCCAGGAACACGGGTGTGGTCGAATATGGACCGGGGACTTGCGCACGGACAGGTGGCAAAGGAGATTGCAACATAACAAAAATATGCTACTTGTCAACACTGTATGTAGCTCCCTAGCACTTACCGGAAGATTGCTTCTCTAATCCGATATCTCTCCCACTCCCGATTTCATAGGCACGCTAAGCTATAATGCTTTCGGGGTTTAACTTAAAATTGTTGAGCTTGCTCATACCGGGAATATTCCTTGCTTCATCAATGACGAAATCCTCCATGCTGTCAATTGTAACTACTCTCGCTCCTTCGATGCCTCTATGGGAAAGGAGAACTTCTTGGAACTGTCTTCCTGTCGTTGCCTTCGTTTATATAGACCCTTACGTGGCCTTTACTCGGTACCTTTACCTCCCTGCGGGTCAAAAAAGTGAATTCCTATAACCTGGACTCCAGTAGATTCTGCAATGGCTGGACACGCTAGGATCGAACATGATGAATGATAGCAACCGGCGTTGTCTTGGCAGAGATATGCCTTCCTTCCTTCCCCGTGTTCAGCTTTAGGGTCTTCAGAACATCCTGCATGATAGCTACAACCTCAGGACTTCCTTGACTGCACGATTGGATTTCATGGGAAAATCCCTGCCATTCAAGGAGGCCAATTACGCGACGATAGATTTTTCCACAAATAATTCTCGGAAAGTTCTTTAAAAAAAATATTAAGATAGTTTCCTCGACGGATTTTTATCTTCTTCTTTCATCCAAGATTTTTAAAGCAGAAATAAAAGGACTTGAGGGGATTCTTTGTTTACCTGAACATGTTAAGCGTCACGACTTAGGTCACGCAGAGATCATTATACAACTTGATAAATTGCATGCGTTTTCTATGCCATGAATGCTGTGAATAATCCACATAGCTTTATTTTTCTTCATTTTAGCACGAAGACTCTTGTGTGGATTTGATAAGAAGCAACTCAACACATCATTAATTTAGCGGCGTTTTAGGCAACACTATGATTGTTTTCGACATGTTCTGAAGTTTTTAAATCCCATCAGCCGTGTTAACATGCGTGAAGAGACAGGCTGGCACTTCAAACGTGATTAAGAAAGATTAAAAGATTAAAAACTACTTTGCTTTACATTCACAGCTTCACAAAGGAAACATAACGATGCTGACGCCGTTCAATGGTCATTTAGGTTTTTTCTGTGTATTTTCGACAAACACAATTAGCTTGAAATGAACATCGAATTCTGCACGCTTACATGGCGCTTGGGTGGCATCACGTTTATTTAACTACCGAGACGAGAATTAGTATCCAACGGCCAAACTTTCCAGGTATATAGTTTGATAAATGAGCTCTCGTCTGATATGGTTTTAATGTCGAAATTTTTTAGGTACCAGGTGTCGTTTAAACTGGTCAAAGTTAGCCTTTATTTTGTTTCCCAAAAAGACGTGCAAAATACACCTTTATATATAAAAACGGCGGTAAAACCCATACCAAAGAGAATTACCAAAAAAATTTTATATGCTTTTATCGTGCAGGGATATTGTAATTACTCTGCAAAGTTTGATGAGGAATGGACTTGTTTAGGGCTGCCAACATCTTTCTAAAGTTGCGTGATAATTTGACCCACGTTTAGGCAAGGCAAAAACGGCTATTTTAGGGAATTTTCAAACTTTTTTCAATTTCAGCCGGAAAAAAAAAAACGCTGGAACTTTAAACTATTTTTTTCGAAACTAGATCACAGAAAGGGATGTAACAACAACAAACATATGAAACATATGTGTGAACTGCGGTTATGAGACGTATATGAGCACGATCCTTCGCAGTAAAGCACTATTTGAGCAATAGTGAAAATCAGACCTGAAAAAAATTTCAGGCCTGTACGGGATTCGAACCACTGACCTCTGCGATACTAGTGCAGCGCTCTACCAATTGAGCTAACAAGCCAACTGGGAGCAGGCCATCAAATTAATTCGACATAAACCCGTAGATGATAAATCAAACAACAACAAACATATGAAACATATGTGTGAACTGCGGTTATGAGACGTATATGAGCCCGTACAGGCCTGAAATTTTTTTTTTTTCAGGTCTGATTTTCACTATTGCTCAAATAGTGCTTTACTACGAAGGATCGTGCTCATATAAGAAAGGGATGTGTTGGTAAAATAGAAAAAAATTTAATTTTTCGTCACTGATTTTCGATTCTCGAAATATTCTGGCGGCTGGCTCATTTAAACTGGGTTGTCACTATAGGTGTCACTAAGCTGTTATTTTGTTGTTGTTGTTGTTGTTGTTGTTTTTTTTCTAATCTTTTTTAATCGTTCGTTCGTGCAAAGGAGAATAAACAGAAGACTGAAACACACCCTTGAACACTGAATTACATAGAATATTCTTGACTTGATAGCGAGACTATTTGAAGAAGAGGGGAAGGGTCTAACGGTAAATTTGACACTAGAATGTTCCCTCAAATTCCCTCACAAATTTTTCTTCGATAATCCATTTTTGCGAACGAATACAATGCATGTTCTAGAGGCAGTTTCTTAGTCTGTGTTTTAGTGCGGCTTTATTGGGACATGACCAATGATATACATGAAATATGCAATACAACCCATTCAAATGTCTGTTTTGAAGGTCAAATTTGACTTGTTTCTCTTACACCAATATCAATTAAACACTCCAAACTTACAGCCATTCCAGCTGGGTATTGTTACTGAAAATGCCTGATGGCAATTTCTTCAACTGGCTGTTGTCCAGCCACCAGCCGAAATTTAGTAAATGTAGTGTCAATTACATAGTATTTGACAACGAAGATCAGAAAATAAATATGCTTCAATCTACGTATGATGCACGATCCTCGCAGTAGATAGCGCTATTTAAGCAATAGCGAAAATCAGACCTGAAAAAAATCAGGCCTGTACGGGATTTGAACCACTGACCTCTGCGATACTAGTGCAGCGCTCTTACCAATTGAGCTAACAAGCCAACTGGAAGCAGGCCATTAATTTGATTCGTAATAAACCCGTGAAAGTGACTAATCAGTGACAATGGAATGCATGAAGTTCATATATTTTGAACTGCGGTATTAGATACGTATGATGCACGATCCTCGCAGTAGATAGCGCTATTTAAGCAATAGCGAAAATCAGACCTGAAAAAAATCCGGCCTGTACGGGATTCATGTATTCCATTGTAATGCTTGAATCTATTCCTCATGTGCTGATACGAGGGCCTAAAATATCATACACTTCATTAAACCAATGTTGTCATTGATTTGATATCTACATTTTAGTCTGACATCTCAAGGCACCAGAGAGGATAAGAAGCTATAATCTGTGACAATATGAATTGAGATAGATTCGATTTTTTTAGCTCTGAAAGCAAATTGATTCATTATTGTTGTACTACACAAGGCTCGACATTACACACTGTCATGTATTGTAGTCCTCATAATAATGCAAGCAACACTGAGTAGGGGATAAAGGGTGAGTAAATTAACAGCAATGGTTTGGAGCGGGAAATATTGGAATAGTCATGTAAAACGTATATTGGAAATAGTTTGTTGAAGATTACCTAAAACCTGTTCTATCGTGCACGCACAGATTCATATGATACGATCAGGCTTATTTCTCAAGGCAGAGGGAGAGAATAGAATTTGTCTCTCTGCTAAGGAATCAGCTGAAGCTTTTAAAATCAAAAGAAACCCGACATAGTTGTCTCGCATTCAAGCTGTATTACACAAACTTTGCATATCTTATGATTACTGATGTTCGCTCCAAACGGTGGAAAAGAAAGATTATTTGCAAACGGACTTGTTTAGATCAGAATAGGCAGAAAGTTTGAAGGTCTTAAATAAGTCTGCTATCGTATTCTGTTCTATCCTTTTTGTTTTTTTCCACTATTGGTTTTGAACAGTTTTCTTTAAATTTACACCCGAATCTTAACAAAATATTTCTGGTTCAATATTAAACACCTCTTTAATAGGTAGAATGTTTCCACCGCCCCATGCTAAATTAAAAAGTAAAAAGGCTTGGAAAACATCAAAATAACTTATAATAAAAGGAAACAAGGTAACCACGTTCTTGTTACACTGTAACTAAAGAGTAAGAAAAAATTCTTCTTAAACTGTATTTTTTTGTCATCACTTTAAATATTTTTTTATGGCAAGTAAGCAAATATTATTGCAAAAACTGTTCGCATTGTAACCAGAACAAAATATCCCTCGTGGTCTAACGGCTCTAATATGAAAGTTGTAACATTTGATGATATACTACTAGATATATACACTGTCTGTGCCATTTTCCCTGATTATATGTGCTTCGGCTGACTTTAAGTTGAGAAATGAAAATGTTTTTAAACAACATCTCTTATGTTAAAAATCATACTCTTCTCATGCGACTCTCAGATAGGTTTATTCAATTGAAATTGATTCTCTTTTTACCATAGTCACCTTATTTCTTGTAGAATTGAAAGACTTAAGTACTTCTTACGTATATATTTCGTCACCTTATATCTGAAGCGTTATTGACTAGCGTAATTTATTTTCTATTGGTAGAGATATTGGACTACAGCCTCTTTTCCTTTCAACCTTCCGGCCATGCCCCCTACAAATTGCTTTGAATTCACAGCAGAAAGAAGATTATCATTCATTTCATGTCTCGTCCTGGTAACCCGTAAGGCTTTCTACCGCAAAAAGGACGCTAGGGAGTTCACGCCGGCAGAATCAAGCGGAAGTGGACGAGTTTCCTCCCCCCTAAGATGGAAGAAATATGCCTCCAGTGGCTGCGCAACTTTCCATCCCACCTCCTTCCTCCCACCCTAAAACTCGAAGGGTAACTAGGCTAAGAACCTGTGGACTGGGTTGATATACTTATATCATAACGATTGTCTGATTGACGACTACGAAGTGTGGCCTTATATATCAGTATTCTATTTTAAACAATAGTATATATATATTTTTTAACTTTGGTGAATATGTCTGATCATTTCAGTGTAATAACTGTTACAACTATCAACTATCTCTTTAACACTTTCGTTTTCCTTGTGCATTGCCCTGTTACATTGCCTGTAGGATTAAATATAGGAGGAATAGCCTTTGTTTTTGACTCACAGGTACTGCATTGTCCTTTTACATTGCCTGCAGGATTAAAATAAGTAGGAACAGGCTTCATTTTTGACTTACAGGACCAGTAGCTTGGTATTGTTCAGGAATATCTCTTTTGGTAAGTCCTCCAACTGGTTGTTGTTCAAGTGCCTGTCAACAAATGATGGCAGTTAGTTTGTGTAACGAGCGTTCAGCTGCATTGCTGATATAAATGCATTATCGTTATCATCAATACCTTCAAGTTGTGAAAAATGTATTGGGTAAGAAGGAAAGCTACTGATACTGCAAGAGATTCATATTGTGAGCCAAACGTGTCCACTGCAATATTACATTTCGTTGATCCCGCGGAGCCCATATATCAGACATCCATCCATGTAACATGTATTAGCCATTGGCCAATCCTATTTTTGAGAATCCACAGGGCGTTCGTGCTTTCTTTGGTGACATTTCCTTTACCATTAAGAAATGAACTGAGAACACAGTCGTTTTGTCAAGGAGTATTTGAAACAATGTATCAATTTTTCGTAATAAGGTGCTGCGCAGTAATGCAGAATTAAAAGCCTAACTTTGTAGAAAGGAACCTTTTTCTTTGCCATTATGAAATGTAAGGAGAGATAATTTTTTCACAATTTTTGTAATTTTTGCAATTAATTTACAAATGTCATTATGGGCCAGCCAAAGACCAGCGCGTGGTAACGATGACCCAAACCAGATAAGGTAGAACCTATGAAAACATCACAGTGTCGGTGTGTTGATAATATACTTTTGTTTTGACATTTCGTTTACGCCAATTTGTTAACCCTTAAAGTAGAACTTTAAGAGATTTTCAGGGTTTTCATTTAAGCCGAATGATCTGGTTACTTTACTAATCGCTTTTTGGTTTCTTGATAGTTTGGTTAGATTGACTTCTCCTTGTTTAGTTAGCTAGTGCTTTTTAGATAAAAAAAAATTATAATAAGAGTTTTAGTCCAGGATAAGACACCGTGTACTCATGATCCTTTTTGGAATAAAAGACAAGTCTAGATCGTAATTCTCGATAAAGCTAG
Source organism: Stylophora pistillata (assembly GCF_964205215.1). Lineage (NCBI taxonomy): Eukaryota > Metazoa > Cnidaria > Anthozoa > Scleractinia > Pocilloporidae > Stylophora > Stylophora pistillata. Next base: position 15,562,255 of record NC_142520.1, read on the forward strand.
TAATCAAGATCCGCGAGCAACAGTAAGCAACAACTTGTAATACACTCAGGACCTACGGATTTGCATGCATATATATCGCATATATTTCATTTACTCTAGGATATGCAGTTTTTTCTTTTTTTTGGTTAAGAGCATATGTGTAACGGACGTGAGTAAACGCTTTTCAATTTAACCGCGGTGTACTACACTATGTTCGCCCAATACTTTGGTAATTTCTTCAAGTATAGATTCCAGTTCTCCGCTTTGATATAAGAACGCTCCAAAGAATAGGATAAAAAAGAAAGAGAGAAAGATTCTTCGTTCGACGGTCTATCGCATATGTGTATATCAACCCAGGGATCGAGATTCAATTCTAGCTTGATAAAAAAAATTTGCAGCAAAAATAATTTTTTTTTTTTAACTTTTGTATTATATTTCCTTGATATATCAATCCGGAAAGTACTGAAACTACAGTGAATTTTATTTCAGGCCTACATGTATCTAGAATATAAATTTTCCTTTGGTAGAAGGGCACATTTATGCAAGTGTATTTTCTTATATTTCCTGACGAGAATTTATTACGCATTCTAATAATGAGCAATTATTTGTAAATTGACCAGGTAGATAAAGAGGTCATGTGCAAGAGTGTTCACCCCAAGTTTGCAGATTTAAGATAGCACATACGGTTACGATAATTTCTACCCTTGAAATATGAACCCAGCTGCTGGCGATACAACTGGAAGTGAGCACATTGGAATAATCCCGCGAAGAAGCTCTTACCGTTCAGAACTTATCGCCGATCTTGTAGATCGAGTCTTTGACAAGTTAATAAGCAATATTTATACTAAACTTGGTGCCTTTAAGAGCAGTATTCATTTCCAAAGTATCATTTTCCGGTAAGGATATCCTATCCTTTCCGCTTATCTGTGGACATTGCCTTATTTTTTCCTAAGGATTTATGATCGCTTGACCCGTAATTGATTTAGGTAAACTTTATTACTTTGCATCTTCATAGACAACCAAGTTCTGTGGAATCCTATCGTCTTTGTAGTACAAATGGAAATATTTTACCGAGTTTTTCTTTGGGTGACAAATTGTATGAAACTGTTGTACTTAAGAGGTGGGGAGGGGGGGGGGTGGGGAGACGATGTTAACTTTGACAATTTACGATGAATCGTTCTCAATTTTGATGGTTGATTGTTTAATTCTAGGTCCTTGACAGCTGACTTTTAGTAGGAAGATATCAAAACTTTCTGTCTTTTAACATAATTAGTTTCTCCAGCGATTTTCAGATCAAGCATTTTTCTGGAGAAATTCATTGAGGCTTAAGTCGAAGACCTTTGACAATTGTTAGATCCAAATAATATCTCAATTCCCGAAAGCATAGTCACAGAATCAGGTGACGAAAGAGATTAAAAAGCTTCGGAGGATTACCGTACGTGAACACAGGCTCGCGCCTGCACTCTCCTGCTCAAAAATTAATTTGAAATTATTGGGAGGGTTGAAAAATAAATTAACCCCGTCCTGGCTCGCTGGTATGTCGGACGATAATGACCATGGCTGAGAGATTATCCTAAAAATTTGATATTTGCCCTCGAAACTTTGCTTCTCGGCTAAATATTCATTTTTCGGACAATCTCTCAGCCGCGGACATTATCAGCCGACATACCAGCCGCGGGCCAGAAGAGGTTTATTGACTTAATAGCACAGGGATTTTTAAAATGAAGAATTGAATGAGGGACGGTGAACGGTGTACAATTATGATAAATTCTGGAAAGAAAATGCATAAATGTTTCATATTACTCGCACCGTGCATTCTCATACTATCCCGGTATCTATTTTATTCGTGAGCTTTTGCGCTTAAAAGACATTGGTGTAAAAAAAAAAAAAAAAAAAAGATTGGAATAGTTTTCAGAATCTGCACCCGGAAATATTGTAATCGTTGCAGATATAAAGTAGTAAAAGTCATTTTTGAGCATGTAAAGATGAAATAAACAATTAAAAAATCGAGTTTCCAGATTGGATTTGAACCGACGACCCTCCGTGATCTAGTCGGATGCTCTAACCAATGAGCTACAGGAGACTCTATGGTGAGCAAGGGTCAATTAGTGGGTATGGTTGGGTTTCAGGTGACGTCACAAGCTTTGCTGAAGTTAGTGTCCGCCATGTTGGTGTCCCTCGGGTGTCAAATTTATCAATAATTATTCGCTTTCTATAGTGAAGCCCTCTCTCTTATCGCCGTGTTATTTCGCCAACTACATGAATATCCAGGAAGAAAAAAGCGATAAAAGTATCTGGCATTCATCTTAAGGTATCCCAGTGCTCTCTGAGTATGCCAAAAGCTTAGAGAGTTGGAAGGAAAGATGTTTGCAGAAGATCTCGGTCATTGGGGTTGACCCTGCAAGCATACCAGCCGAGAAGTTCAGTCCAAAATGCTTGCCTCCTGTGCAAGCGTCGGACTTGCTGAGTTACCTCGTTCTTGAGACCAGCTCCTACATCAAGAAGCAGTTCAAAGCGTTCAAGAGTCTAGAGGCGTTTAATCAAATGGTGTCGGGATTTGTAACCTCAGTTGTAGGCAAAGTAATCGCCGGCAAGTATGCCGCGAGAGCACGAGTTTGGCATTCACAGCATATGAATGATCCTTTAGTGAACATTTGGGTCATTTCCGAAAAGGATGGGACTATTTTGCCAGCCCATTGCTTGGAATGCAAAGCTGGACTGGCTGAGTCATGCTAACATATCGCCAGTGTTTTATTTATGTTAGAGGCAACTACTAGAATTCATGGCAAGGTCGCTGGGTGTCACGAAAACTCCGACACCGAAAACTCAGGTCCCTCGAAGTGTTCTCCAAGCTTCCGAAGTGCTCCATAATTCGATAGTGCATAGCATGAGGCATGAATCATTTTTTTTTTATAATATAACCGGTGGAATAATGCAACAAATCCGACGCGTAAGACGGACAACAGTATCAAGAGTGATTCTTCAGTGAGGCGAATCGTGACGGCGCTGATGCCGAGTCTTCTTTCGCGTTGTTCTTCTTTTTCTGCCTCATTTAAGAACTCTAGCCCAAGGGTCGCAAAATTGTCTTCGTTTTTGGACTGGTGGGCCGAGTCTCTGTTTGTATCCATTATTATCGCGAAATATTTAAGAATTTTAACAGAGCGACAACAAGGATCTGTGCGACGAAGTACAAAAAGGTAAACAAACGTCCCTTTCGGCTCGTCAAAATCACGCCACATTTTAATTATTTGGTGTTTGAGCGAGCGCATTTGATCCCGTTAACTGTGAATGAAAAGTTCAAGATTAACGGGAAAAATGGAGGAAATCTAAGGTAAATGAAATCTTGTGTCACTCTAAAATGTTTTAATACTCAACCATCGGACGATTTTGCGAAACGTGCAACTTGCGGCCTTGCTTTTGCTGCTTCAGTTGGATGAAGACCCAAAAGGTCAAAATACACGCGGGATTACCAGGAGTGATCATGAGTCATGTTTATCTCTTGAATTTTCGAGGAGTCTGAGTTTTCGGGGTCTGAGGTCTGAGGTCTGAGTTTTCGGGGTGTGAGTTTTCGTGACACCCCAAGCTTACTTGCACTCAGGTAAAATGCTCATGGATTTTGCCGACATAGGTCAAGGAAGTGCCGTATGCGAGGGCTAAAGACATCGATTTCTCATCGGCTAAGAAGCTCAAAGAAAAGCTCGACCAAAAAGTCGAGGATCTACAACAGCCGCAAGCCTCGAACAGTACAACAACTTCTAGTTCCTCCTGTTCTTCCCCTTGATTTGTGATGATCTTAGGTATAGCGCATTAGATCATATATATAATGAGTTCTGCGCTATAGAAATAATAACATTATTAAATTATTATACGAGAAAATCCTTTGTCTTTATGCTTTCCACTTTTGCTCGAACAGCCAGCAATAATGCATAAAACCATCCCTTCTTTCTCACATGAACTCTTCGTTAGATACGGTTTGTTTACGCTCGAGGGACACCAAGATGGCGGATAGTAACCGTTGCTAAGGTATTGGTCACGTGGGTGAGACCCAAGGATTGACTGGAACCGCACCACGCGGCTACACAGCCAAACATCAGCTAGCGCATAGAGGCTCACTAACAGCATCACGCTGTCACATTAAAGCATCACATGCATTAAAGCATCACAGGCAGCCAACCAGCCTCTAAAGTGAGCATGTAAAGATGAAATAAAGTCATTTGTGTACAATTAATTAGTTAATTAATTAATCATATAAATACTATGCCCGCTTGATTTGTAAATTCCTCCCGTTACTATCTTAAAGGTCACGTGATGACGCGTTCACGGCTTGAGCAGATTTAAACAGGAGGGCGCGCTATAAATAGGTTGGCTCCGCCCCTTGATTTAAGCTAAAATGAAAGAGTCATCCAATATTGCGACCAACGGTCTGACCATAAGTGAAACCGTGTGCATGGAAGACGCTGTAAAAGTATTATTTTGGGTCAACAATTAAAAGATATTTAGTCGTGTTGACTCTCATTCCCATAATTTAGCTTCTATGCATTTTATTTGGCACCAACATATCGTTAGGCCGTTCAAAGTGCGATCTACGATCCACTATGCAGTCGTACAGTTGTCTTTTCAAAATTCGCGCTGTGTAACTTTGGCTTACATCCCCAAGCCCCTTATACACATCGGTTAACAGAGCCTTCAGATTATTCCCATTGCAACTAGCGGCGTCATAAATACTGCATGAGCAATATTATCGCTGATAATGCCTCTAAGTAAGTGCGGTTAGCAGCCAGAATTTCAGAACTCTAGTGGTTGTTCGGCAACACTCTTAGCTGTCGCTGCTCAAAGGATATTTATTGTGAATTTTGTGCGTTATGGCTGACGGAAATAACCCATCTATGCCCAAGAAAAAGCGTCCAACAGATCGAGGTCTTCAGCAGTTCTCTTTCAACAGAGAGCTTCCTAAAGAGAGCAGACTTCTTGGCATCAAAGACCGCGTGAAAATGGCAATAGGCGCGCTAAATCTAATAAAAGCGAACTCAAATACACAGAATGCGGATCTGATGGAGGCTCTTCTGTTGGTTTTTGAGGAGAAATTGGAGAGGAAAGGACTGACATCGAGCCAACTGAGCTTATCATCAACTGGAAGCACAGCTAGTCCGGACCCATCTCTTGTTTCTACACCATCTACCACACGGTTTTCTTTTCCTTTAGCGTCTTCCACTCCATCTTCGTGTATTTCTTTACCTTTCACTGATGCTGTTTCTCCAATTTCCCCTCCACATGCAGACCATAAACCACAAAGAATGCAGATCACTACGCCTTCAGCAGAGAACGACCCCATAATTATCTCTGCAGCGGGGGAGCTCTGCGAACTCTGTATTCTTTTTTTTTTTTTTGTAACTCTCTCTCTCCACAGCATGCTGTTACTATGGAAAACTCATTTATTGCGATTTAAAAATCTTTAATCGACAAAGTCACGTTGTGCCCGTAACAGTTTCACGTGTACTGGAGATTCATTCAGGTGGCTCTCCTCCTCTATCATGGCAGGATCTCCACCAAAGTACTATGTAAATTTGAGGTAAGTACCTTTTCGTTTCCAGCTGGAAATGTTCTGAAATTCGCTCTCTCTGTATTCTTGAGTTTTGTTGTAACTGGTCACTTATCTGCCTCTGTTTTTCATAGATTGGCAATGCACTTTCTCTAATGCTCCTATGTTGTATTTCTTCAAGCAAGCAAATGGCTGTCAACAACAGTTTACAGGAAGTTAAATGATGATCTCTCCATGCACCAAAATTCTTCAAATGGACTGAGCAGTTTTTTATATGGTTTCTTTTTTACCTGAATTCTAAAATACCTCTTTTTTTAATTACTTCAACAGTCTTAAAAAACCATTGTTATGCAACCATTGTGAATAGGGTTTGTAATGAGTCAATGTCTGCTGCCCAGGAAGAAGTGAAAAACACCCCTGGTTCTGTTGTAATTGGAGAGGTACAAGTTGATTTCGATTTTATTTTGTCTTTGGCGACATACTTATACACCAGTCTTAGAGTATGGGAGGTGCATGCTTGAGTTTTGTTCAAATGTTCCTTTTTGCAAGCCAGCATCTCTGCAAGCAGTCAATTTGATGCATGGGATCTAGTAGACTTCTGCAAAGTTCTGCTGACTAGCACATCTAAGCATACAATATCTGATATCAAATTGTAAACCCTGAGAGGTTTATGGGTGCAGAAATGTGTTCAATGTTATGTTTTGATATCTACCATTTCTTCCTGTAGTGTGTTATTACAGATGCAAGGAATGATTCGAGTAGATCAGCAGCACACACGACGGTGTCGGCCCTTTCTTTCTAGTAAGATGCTTTGTATGATATGTTGAACCTTGATACACTCAATGCTATTCCCAAAACTATTTTTATTTTTACTGATTCTGTTTAGGACCAAAAAAGTTTTAGGAGTTGTAAACTGGAGTAGGGCTAGTGAAACTTCAACAGCGAGCCATGAAGTCCCTATGACAAAAGAGCTGCTGACTTTTCTAACTGAGACCCAAGGTATGAACATTTGCATCCTCAATAATATGCTACCATTGATGTAATATGAGTATGGAGGACAGAAAAATCCTTTATAGTGTGACTAAAGTAATTCTTTTGTTTTTGTTTGTCTATTTATTTCTCATTTGTACTTCTGCAGGAAGAACAGTCCACTCAGTGAGGAAGAATCTCAGGCTAATCTGCTGATTGTTGCTGACCATTAATCAGGTGATTTGAATGACTCTTTTTTGAGAGAATGCGTAGTAGTCAGAATGTACAAAGAGTTTTTCTTAGGTTACTCCTTCAAAAGAACAATTTCACGAAACCAAAATTATTAATTATTAATTTTTGTTGTTATGAACACATTGTGTTATGTAATTCCAACAAGACATAGCATAATTCATGAACTTGAAGATTACACAATTTTCTGTAAAAATAGAAAACCAGAAGCATTATACTTACTATTATTAATACTGATCTATTAATTTGTTTTTCTATAATTTTCTTTATTTATGACTCAGGGAAACCGTGTCAATTGCCATTCAGAGTCACGGTGCAAGTAGAATGGCTACCAATGAGCAAAAGGTTTTAATTAAACCTAAAGCTGTAGCTGCATATAGGAAAGCCATTCTGGGCACCTCAATATATAGACATGCATATGATTACATGCGGGTAATTAATTGGCACATGCTACTGTATGTGTTTGTTTCTTTGTATGAAAAAGTTTGCCTTTTCCAAATTAGCGACGTTGCAGTTAAGGCCTTGAAAGAGTTGCAAAAAACTCAAATTCCAGTTACAGTAAAAGCCACTCAAAATCTGTTACCTTCTGCAGTGTAGGGAAACCTACTGGATTGAATCTCTCCATTCAGTGATGCTCATTTCTGCTGCTAAGCGGATCCATTATGGGGATGACACCTCAAACATGCACATGGAACTAGCCATTCTTGATTGCGTAAAAGACTTATGCTGTTGCTAATTCTGCACAATTGCTTTGGCACTTTTTGAATGCTATGCTTACTCTTTCTTATTGACTTATTTCTCTTGCAGAATGAAAATGTGAATAGAGAAGTATTGTCTATGCAGATTTACCACTTTGCCCGGAATCCGAAGCGTCTGGCAGAGATCAGGGTGCTTACTGCAAAAACATTCAAATTCAGGGAAACCATCTGGTCTACCTTTTTTAATCTAAATAACTGATGTCCATTCTGCTTACCAGTGATTCTGACTTCTCGCGATAACTTGGGAGCTCAAATGTCTTGTAAAAGATGTGAGGAAACCAGGGAAGAATAATTACAGCAACTGCTGGTACTAAGTAGTGAAGCATTCATGAGTATTAGGTATTACTCAGGGACTTTCCATGCAGTTTTATTGATGTTTCCACCTCTTAATTTTCTTTTTACTGTATATGTTTCATGAACTTATTCAATTGTTATTTATAATTGCTCTCCTTGACATGGGCATTTGTATGAGAATTTCCTTATTACCTTTTATGCCCCATGTAAGGAATGCCTGGAGGGTTAAGAAACCTTGACCTCACATATTTTATAACACATCTGGGCATCTTTTCCGGCACTGTATTTACTTGGTCCCCAAGTTCCACTTTTCTGTCCCGGTAAGTCGGGTCTTTCCAGGGTCTTTCCAGGGTCTTTCCAGGATCTTTCCAACCCGTTTTTTTAACTGACTTGCATTTTAGAGGCAGGGTTTCTGCTCTAATGTATTTATGGAGTTTTGTACATAAAGGTTTCACCACTAAACCGTTTAGATGCTAACAACAGTATGAATATTCTCCATACTGTTCTCAATACATTTTTCAAAGTGCCGACAAGGAGAATTTGTTTAACAATCAAGAGCTTCTTTAGTTAGTAATATTTCCTGTCTTGTGACTTTGTTTAATTTGGGCAATATTTTAAGAAGAAATTAAGTGCTGGTCACTGTTAGGGGTCAAAGGGTTAATAACTAATGACTGAGCAGTTTGCTTGTTATGTTGACACAATGCATTTATTTTAGTAATGGATTTCTCTTAAATAAAAGCTACAAAAGGTAGCAGCTTGATAGTTTTAAGAGCAGGATGAAGTCTTCATAGATAAATGAAATTTGTATGTAAAAGGAGTATATATCTCTATACTGATAGGATAATTGCATAGATGAATCAGACATATTGTTGGTCAAATAATTAGCAAGCTTTTAGCTGTTATGTTTAGGTAAAACCATACTTCTATTTATTTACTCCAGTGTATTTCTTTCTACAAGATATAAAGGTTAGATTTTAAAATATATACTTGTATTAATAAACATGTTTCCTTCAGAAAACTGTTTCAGATTACATTCAGGGTTGTCATTCTTTTGCTATATGAAAGTTTCGTGACAAGGTCTTACCAAACATTAGCAAGTCTTGCTGTTACCTAATTAACTGTCAAGCTAGATCGTATTCAAATTCAAAAGCTTTTGTAAATTTGAGTCTTTTCCAAATCCTTCTCGATCATAGCGCAGCACGTAAAATGAGGTTGTTACCCTTTCATGTTATACTGAGTAAATAATTTGAAGCGGCGTAGTTTGCGTCACAACAATAATTGACTCGCCGCTGTAACTTTGAAGCACGCGACCATCCTAAGGAAATTTCTCAAAGTGCCGCCTCTTGAGAAAATTCTCTCCCTTAAATCTCGCCGGAGACCAAATTTCTCTGTTGTGTCGAGCCTTTGGAAACTTAGCGTGATTTTCTCACCATTCTTGGTCTCTCATCCCATAGTTGGGTTTATTTTCTGCAAAACGAAACCTCCTTACGTATTGTTTCTCTGCAGAAATCTTCATCTTGGTATTACAAAACCGGTCTCCTCTCTCTGTTTCATCCTCCAAGCCTAAATGCCTTAAACATAGTTTGTTTGATGTGTTCGCGCTGTCATTTATTGCCTCCACTTTTGAAGAAGCCTTTACTGTTCGTGCCAACTGCCGCTGACGATTTCTACGCCAGCGGGCATCAGAGTTGCGAGAGGAATACCCTAGGCAACTGACCATCATTTGCTTGGGTGCTGGGAATTCATCTACAATGACTGATATGCGCTCCAATATTTATGATTTCCATGCCCCATATCCTGAGCCACCTCTGCCGGATCTCCTATGATTCACTGTGTTCTCCTTTTTTAAATTTGTCTACTAAGAAGGCCTTCTGCTTAGCACTAAAATGGTAAGCCTTTCTCGAACATCGCAATGCCCAGCTCTGCAGTAACGCCTGAATTCTATACTCTGCAATTTCAGAAGTGGCAATATAGGTCTGTGCAGTAGATCCTTCTTAATGCTTTTCAAAGGCGTCTTTGCCTTGTCGAGAAGCGAGTGCATTTCCTCTGTAAATATGCACTTGCCGTACTGTAAACGCCGCAACACTTTGCAGTGTTGCTGAAAAGTACTCACGCATCCTTCAACTTAAAAGCAAAAAAAGATCGGCGTGTTTGTTGGCAATGGATGCAACTTCTTTTCTTAAACCATGTCTTCTGTCTTTTCTTGAAGAGGAGACTGCTTTTTGTCAAACAAAAGGAAGTCTTAGAATTATCCAGAAGAAAAATAACTGTCAGGAAAGACTGAATCCCACTCTGAACCCATCAGTTTGTACAATAAAAAAAGAGAGGATAACAAGATGGCCAGAAAAAAATGACTACAAATAACGCGCGTGAGAAATTAACATTTGGTAAAAGTGAGCAGGAATTATAAGGAAAGAATGCCAGTCTTTGTGGTACCTGACGTTTGCTTTGCAATTGTGGCTCAGGACATGGGGGTCCGCATGTCGTGTAATCCGAGAGAAGCAGAAGGCAGTTCACGACAGCTTTTCGTGAAGCGAATGCGCAATCTATGTTTGGCGCTAATGCATGGTATGTACAAATTCACAATACTAAAATTACATTGTAAATATGGCAAACATATTGATTTTACGGTTCGTTACCAGTTTCAAATTGTATCCGTATCGTACAGGACGCTTTTGCACTTTGGCTTGTTTTGTTTGTAAAATAACCGCTAACATTTTGAATATCAGGTAACCTGACCAACAGAAAGGACGAAAGTTGAACTAAATTAGCTTTCTATCGAGTGTAGAAACGATTTTTTGCCCCCAAACGGCCTGGTGTCTTTTCAACGCGCGAATTGTTGATTTTTCACCTCCAATTGCGTGGCAAATGATGGCGTTTTTTGACCCCCGTGTCAGTTTTATTTGGGGTCCTAAAATTTCGTAGTCTTGAGTAGCCCAAGAATTCTATAGAATTTTTGTGAGTAAGAAGCCTTGTTCCTCGCTGGATTAAATTGGTATAACCCCATGCCATGTACCAAGGTGCGATTTGATGAACTCAATTTTAGCCATTTTTTTGTCTGCCTAAATGAGTGGAATAATGAAAAAAAACAAAAATTGCCCAAAAACTTAATTAGCAACGGAATTGGACAAATAACGCTTCAGACTGTTCGCAAATACCTGTTCTTTCCATTGAGAAAATCGTCAATCACATTTATCGTTTGGTTTATTCTCAAGCGACGTTCAAATTACTGGTTATCTAGTCGTAGTGAAGCTGACATGAGAGCCACAAAATCCATTTTACCGCTGTTCTCGTAAAACCAAAATGCAATGGAACTTAAAGTATTTTGTCTAAAAGAATTCATTCAGACGTATATTCGGCCAAAGCTTGGGGATTTTCAATTGTTCATATTGCACATCTCCAAGCGCTATTTATGGAGGGCCGCTCTTAAGTAATTAAGTTTAATTTGATCTACGAAAAAACTCGGCAAAAGTCGCTCACCATGTAAAAGTTTGTTTAGAATGATGCTATTTTATTACTTTCTTTGTATTCATATCCGAAGTTATCACCCCAGATTTCTGAAAAAAGCAGCTTCTTCCTGTTCAATGTTCTGTACTTTTCTCATCCACAAAATATATCTATCAGATTTTAAAAACAATTTTCGACTAAAATACTTGGAAAAAGGACGAAATGGAAACAACACACAAGACCCCTATTGCACCCTAATTTTAGCGCATCCCTTAATCCAGTTTGACAGAAATATAAACAACAGTAAATGATAAAATTCAAGCACGGTTATAAGGAACCGGATGTCCTTTATAAAGGCCTTAGAGAATCCATTGGGATTCGTGAGTTATCTAATACCGTCCTGTATTTTGTAATAATGTGCAGAGAAAAGAGCTGAGGTGTTCACCACTGGTATTTTGTTACTTAATTGAGATAAAGAAACATGGTTCAGAGACACTAGAATATGGGGTCTGGATTTAGGAAGGACAAGTACACGGGACTCGTACCTCCTTCAAAGTCTTGAACTATTTTTTCACATCAAAAAAATTTCTAAATTTCGCGTAGACCGTGATGATGTTTGCAGTTATTGCACTGTAAGTTTAAATGACTGGCTCATTTAAATTGAATTGTCAGTATAGGTGTCACAAAGCTGTTTTTTGTTTTTTTGTTTGTTTGTTTTTTCATTCGTTCGTTCGTTCGTGCAAAGAAGAATAAACAGAAGAAGACTGAAACACAGCCTTAAACACTGAGCTACATAGAACATTCTTGACTTGATAACGAGACTACTTAAAGAAGAGGAGAAGAGTCTAACAAATTCCCTTACAAATTTTTCTTTGATAATCCATTTTTGCGAACGAATATTATGCATGTTTTAGGGGAAGTCTCTTAGTCTCTATTTTAGTGCGGCTTTATTGGGACATAAGCAATGATATACATGAAATATGCAATATAACCCACGCATTCAAATGTCTGTTTTGAAGGTGGGATTTGACTTCTTCCTCTTACACCAATATTAAGAAAGACTGAATAGGGGAACTTACAGCCCTCTCAGCTGGGTATTGTTACAGAAAATGCCTGATGGTAGTTTCCTCAACTGGTTGTTGCGCAGCCACCTGCCAAAGTTTAGTCTATTTAGTATAAATTAGATAGTATTTGACAACAAAGGTCGGATAATAAATATGCTTAAATCTATTCCTCGTGTACTGATACGAGGGCCTAAAACATACACTTCATCAAACCAATGTTGTCACTGATTTGATATCTCCATTTTAGTCTACCATCTCAAGGCACCAGAGAGGATAACAAGCTATAACCTGTGACAATATGAATTGAGATAAATTGGATTTTTTTAGCTCTAAAAAAACCTTGATTCTTACAAATGCTTTTTCACCCTCTTCCTATTACCTATTGTTGTAATACACAAGGCTTGACATTACACACTGTCATGTATTGTAGTCCTCATAATGATCAAAGCAACACTGAATAGGGGATAAGGGGTGAGTAAATTAACAGCAATGTTTGGAGCGGGAAATATTGGATTAGTCATGTAAAACGTATATTGGAAATAGTTTGTTGAAGATTACATAAAACAGGTTTTAATGTGCACGCACAGATTCATATGATACGATCAGGCTGATTTCGAAAGACAGGGAGGCCGGAATAAAATCTGTATCTCTGTTGAGAATCAGCTGAAGCTTTTAAAAATCAAAAGAAACCTGACATAGTTGTCTTGTATTCAAGCTGTATTAGACAAACTTTGCATATTTTATGGTTAGTGATGTTCATTCTTAAGGGTGGATAAGTAGGATTATTCGTACAAGGATTTGTCTAAATCGGAATAAGCTGAAAGTTTGAATGTTTTAGATAAGGCTGCTACCATATGCTATTCTATCCTATTCTTTCCGCTATTGGTTATAAAAATTTTTCTTAAACTTTTCACCTCAATCTTCACAAAATATTTCTGGTTCAATATTGAACACATTTTTAATACGTTGAAGGTTCCCACCGTCCCACGCAAAATTAAAACTTAGAAGTAAAAAGCTTAGAAAACTTCAAAATAACTTGTAACAAAAGGAAACAAGGTAACCAAGTTCTGGTTACACTGTAACTTAAGAGTCAGAAAAAAAATGTAATTCAGAAGCTTTCCTTTTTTATTTTCATTTTGTCAAGGAGCCTTTAAAATAGCGTAACAATTTTTCGTAATATGGTGCTGTGCAGTCATGCAAAATAAAAAGCTTAACCCTGTGGAAAGGAGCCTTTTTCTTTACCATTATGAAATGTAAGGAAATATATTTTTTCGCAGTTTTTGCAATTAATTTACAAATGTCTTTCATCTGTTTTCGATGATGATGTATGTCGCAAACGAATTTTTATGAGCTATTGCATGTTTTTAGAATTTCCTAGTTTTAAGTGTAGGTGCGGCTTTATAAAGATGTACAATCCACCCAGTTAAAAGAAGTGGCCCGGGTCATTTCGAGTCCAAAAATCGATTTCGTTAAAACTTTGCGCATGAATCTTTCCTACTTTAAAGTTCATCGAAACCTCATTGGCTTATCAAAACTGAATTGTGCATAATTGAATTTTTTTTTTCCGGGCGATATTCACTTAACCCCTAATGCGAAGGTCCATTTTTAAGAGTGGTTATTTAGGGTGATGGCTTTTACGGCTAACGGTTGATATTTTGACTAATTTATAGTTAACGAAATAATTTTTTTTTTTCATTTTTAGCACCAGAACCATATTAATTCGCATAATTGAGTTGCAAAGCACGAAATAAGGACTCTAACCTTTCGATTTTTCTTTTGGAAATACGTAAGAAGGTTCTGTTTATTTTCCTTTCCTTTTGCGTGAGCGTTGAAAATTGTAATGAGTTTATTACAGCCGATCTCAAGTCTCTACATCTTCGATGATTTCCTTGCTCTATTCTGCTACCTTATAATATTTTCAATAATTTGAATATTTTCCTAAATATCATCTCTCGAAACTTACTAAGGCGTAAATATTCACAAATGATGATTACTCCCCTGACACACCACACCAAGAGATCATAAAACGAGGAAACTTATCCCCGCGACCCATGATGTATTTTAAATGTAGGAGGGCACATTTATGCAAGTGTATTTTCATATATTTCCTGAGGAAAATTTCTTACACATTCTAATAATGAGCAATTACAGTGGAACCCCTCAAAACCTGACGCCCTTGGGACCGGAGGAACTGTCCGGTTTAGAGGGGTGTCCGGTGTACTGAGGTTTTCCCATAGGGCAATTTTATCCAGCATAATGTATTTTCTGGCTGTAAGTACCAGTACATGGTACACGAGCACTAATAAAGCACATCAGTAAAGGAACTGACAACATGGATCACAAGGAAGCTTTTTAACGTCATTTTGTTTACTCTATCAAAAAAATTCAGTGATACACAGGGTACTATGATCGCCGCTTTTAATTCATTATTAGACTTCTTTCTTCCATAGTTAGTAGAAGGAGCTGGTTAGGAAGCGCGGCGAACTTCAAAGAAGTAACTCTTTGTTCAGATTTATGAGCTATGACGTTACACGACCGTGCACACTCGAAACAAACATGGCGTGACAAGATTTAGGCTGTATCATGTTCCTTGATTAAAAATGTGTTTTCAGACGCAAACTACGCTGTATGTAAGTTCGATTCTCGCCAGTTGATCTCTCTACAATGCCTGGAGACAATTTTTCTGTCTTTAGATGTGGTTCGTGCCGTAGAAACAAAGGAATCGGCATCTGGAAACTACCCACTCCTCTCAATGATGACTTTCGAAAATGGAGTGAAGCTTGGCTAAACAAGCTGACGAAATATCGAGTCACTGATAAAGATTTTCAAAACCAAATTGATAATGATAAAGTATTTACATGTGAAAAGCATTTCAAGCCAGAAGACATTGAAATTTGTATTTGGCCTTGTTTTGCCTTAAGTTAATGTAGATGTCACCCACAATCATAGGCGCCTATACACTAAAAATAACTAGCTTGTTTTATCGATCGAAACATCAATACATTATCTTATAATTTATTATTATTCCTTTTGAAGTTAAATCTACAAAGTTGACATGGAAAAACAAAGCTTGGGGCCCTACCATGCCAAAACATGCCTAAAAATATATTAGTAGCGAAGAGCCACTATGTGGAAGTATACTAATAAAGGGCATTGTTATTATTATTATTATTATTATTATTTTATTATCATTTTTATTCTTATTATTATCACAAATCTGAATTGTCTTCTCTTGTACAAATCTTGATGAATGACATCGATATAAAGCCACTGCATCCTAAACACAAACTTCTTCTGTACAGCCGCTATGTCCTATCGAAGTTGTCATGGCATTTCACGAAAGCAAATTTATCCAAAACCTGGATAACGCAACATCTCGACTCTGTAGTGAATGGCTACATCCGAAAATAGCTTGATATTCCGATATCTGGAACACCGAGCAATGCTTTCCTCGAAAGCAATAAATTTGGTCTTAATATTTGTCGTCCCTCTATCCAATTTACTCAGTACCAGTGAGTTCTCCGAAATTCATCAAAAGAGTCCCCAAATGACTCCTTGAAAGCTCTCTGGAAATCGTCAAGCTGTCACACTAATATTCGTGCCAAAGTGGGAACACCCGTGGAAGAAAAGATAAAAGAAAAGCTTGGGTAAATGTATGCGATGAACCACTGCGCAAAAGGTCAGCCAAAAAACGCAATTAGTGAATAATGAAATGAAACTAGTCAATAACTAATTTCCTTTTCGGCAGGTCTTTTGTGCACTGGTTCATCATATGGGGGAAAGCCTCTATTATTAACAGAAACGATATCTCAAAACACATTCCATATACTCTAAAGCTTCTAAACTGGGGGCACTAGTGCTATGTGTAATTAGGGATGAAAATGTTGTTAAAGAATTAATTCCTCTTTTCAGTTAATAGTAGAGGTGTTGCCCCATCACATGGTGGCAATCATGACATAATAAGGCAAAAACAAAGTAATTTGGAATAAATAGAATCATGAGAAACATTCCCAATCTTGAAAGTTCCCTGTCACAGCTGCCATCATGTCATGGAGGAAAGCCTCTTTAGGGTTGAAAAGTCTTACTGTGCATTTCGGTTGAGTGTGGAGGCACAAGAGTTTTATCGAGACGAAAACTCGCAGTAATAAGTTGACTGTTATTCGATTAGTCATCTCAACCATTTTGTGAAACGTTGTCCACATCCAATGGTGTGTATCAAAGGAAATCTTTCGTGAGATGATAAATGTCTCTTTAATGACTTTATCGTACAGTATTGTATATAGTTCTAGAAAAGTACTTCGCTACAAGCAAGCATTACATAAATGAATCCATATGTTTAACTTAAACTGTAATACAAAATATTCAAAACTGCAAACATCTATACTAGTTACTGTTATTATACTGCAAATCATTGCAATGACCGATGACAATAAAACCCTCAAATTGTATAACTTAATATGCAATAGAGTGCAAATAATTAGACCAAGATGATTCAATTGTTGTCTCTTTATGAGTCTTACTATTTCAAAGATATATTATTTGCACTCTAGAGACAAAATAGACAAAAATAGAGACAAGAAAGCAATGAATTAAATGAGTATCATTTGACCATACTGTTCACCATTTTTCACAGTTACTGTAAGGCAAAACCACTCTCACTCATTCAAACGGAAACATAATGTGATTATATTATCACTGTACTATGTACATAGAGACTATTAATTGAAAGTAAAGTTACATTGACATGCTCTTTAATCTTGTCGTTCTTGCTCATTATTATAAGCGTGGGAAGCTCAGCTAATTTCTTTGCGGAGACCCTTGCTTTTCAGCTGCTTTGCTCTGACCTTGTGTTTTTGTATAATATCCTTAGCAAATGAATAAGACCGCACCCTTGTATACAGCCATACTATGTTGTGTAACATATCTTTGCCGACATTGCTGGGGATTTCGAGTTCACTATTGGATAGTCAGTTACTATATGCAGTGACAACATCCGCATCAGCTACAGTTTTAGAAACTACACAACTACAATCGATTTTATGTGTTGTCCAATCAGAAGAAGCAAGTCTAAAATAATGTTCACTTCTTTCGAAAATAAGTTGAGCCCCTCTAGTTACAGCACATAGACCACCACGATTCAGACTGCTAATAAACTTGTGGTTTTCTAACTTGTCACCTGCTTTTCCAGCTTTTAGAATGAACATTGCCTGCTCATTTTCAGGAATTTTGATCTTTGCTTGGGATAGTTTTTTAAAGAACATAACCACCAACATATTGTAGACCTGATAGCTCAGTATTGGAGAGCTTCTGTTTGCAATTTTCATTTTTCTTGACTTGTATATCCTTGCTTTCTTTGCTGTGTACCAGTAGACAGTCAGCGACTTTTGTTGACAGAAATGTAGCAATGTTTTTTGACAAATTGAAAAAATAGGTATCTGAGTTATAGACAACGGTGGAGGTAAAATTCAGCATTTAATTTTTCTGCGTTGCCGGTTCGAACGAGGTTGTTGTATAGGGTTTGGATTAGAGTAAATTCACCACTTGCGGTGTTTACATGACTTGAGAAAGTGTTTACTTGTTATTTCATCTTTGCTGTGTAGATTTTACTCATCAATATCTTTTCTTTCGCCTTTCCCATGATTCGAGTGTAGATTTCCGGGGTTAAATACTGTTGTTGTTCGGTATTTTCGCGATCACCTGACTTTTCAGCTGGGTGCTTGACAGTGATGTGACGTTTCAAGCCAGCCTTACTTTTGCAAATTTCCTGTCAAAATTCACACGAGATAGTTTCTGGTTCAACCTGAAAACCATCAATATCCTTTAAGTATTGCAATTGCCTATATAAAGATCCATTTGAATTCTAACTGTAGCATAAATCGGGGTTAGTACTACATCGCAACACAACGCTGCACTGTAATACGACATAGATAAATCTGCAGTCAAAACACCACAGTTTTTAGCTAAACTATTACTTAACTGAGACACATTTTGAACTTACTTTAACAGCAGCATCAGTAAAATGACTTTCTAGGTCATCATCTTCATCCAAAATACTTAAGATAGCATCAAAACCATCTCCAAAGATATAGAGTTCGCTAAAGTCCGTACTATCCGCCACGTTGGCAAAGTCTGTGCGCACGGTCACGCATGGATGAGGGACAATAGCAGCGCTCTTTGAAGTTCGCCGAGCTTCCTAACCAGCTCCCTCTACTAACTATGTTTCTTCTTTAAAATATCACCTACAGTTGATTTACCGATCCCAAATTTACCGCTTGGAGCCTTCAGTGTAGGTTAAGGCACCGTTTCCGTGCATTTGATCAACTCAATACTAGCACTCTTCTCTAACGATAATTCGATTCTTTGGCGTTTCGCTAGTCTCTCAAACATAGAGATGGTTGCTACTTTGTTTGTTTTCGCAAGTGATTTCATCCGCAATATGACAGTTTTGCCGGCAAGCTTAAAACCTTCACGTTCGATTTACCGAGGTCAATTTCTTTGTCAGTATGTGATTACGGACTGAAAAAGGCGTCCGGTTTCCAGAAATGGGGGGTTCCGGTTTATTTAGGTTAAAAATAGAGAAAATGTATGAAAGAGATTTTGGTGCCGAAAAAAAGGTCCGGTATAGAGAGGATTCCGGTTTAATGAGGGTCTGGTTTAGAAGGGTTAGACTGTACTTGTAATTTTACCAAGTACATATAGAGGTCATGTGCAAGCTAAGAGTGTTCTCCCCAGGATTGCAGATTTAAGATAGCGTATACGGTTACGATAATTTCTACCATTGTAATATGAACCCAGCTGCTGGTGATACATCTGGAGGTGAGCACATTCGAATAATCCCGCGGAGAAGCTCTTACGGGTCAGACCTTATTGCCGATCTTATATATCAAATCTTTGACAAGTTAAGAAGCAATACTAATACTAAACTTGATGCCTTTAAGAGCAATACCCCTTTCCAAAGTATCATTTCCGGACAAGGATATGGTATCATTTCCGCATACCTGTGGACATCGCCTTATTTTTCTCTAAGGATTTATGATTGCCATATTAACCATGTAAGTGAACAAACTCCAACTAACTTCTACTTTCAACACCCTACTGCGAAAAATTCAAAAGTAGTCTCGTCTACGACCTCGTCAGTTGATGACAAACAAAAAACTAAAAATTTGAAAAATTTTGAAAAAACGCGCGAGTCGTGTAGTAACACACGAAAAGTAGCCGCTCGGAACCAGGTCGCTAGAACTGTCACATTGCCATAACTGCCTCAGGGACGTTGATATAATTCCACTCGCTTTTGGAATTGATTGACTTGCCCTCTTCAACCTTATTATATCAGTACAGATTCCGTTTTCTGCCTCAACATTGCATCGTCACGAAAAACTCCCGTTACATTCATTACAAAGCCCACTTCATTTCCACAAAGCCTTTCACAACAATGTCTCCACAGAAGAGAGCTCTCTTCTCGCCGTTCTAAAGCATGGAAGTATTCTCTGCCACGAGTATACACACTTCTGGACGTCTCTCCTACATATTTCGATTTACAAGTACGGCAAACCAACTCATATGTAATAGCCGTACTTCGGCATGATCCCTTTCCGTCAGTCCGGCAGAGAAGGCAGTAAGCATTGGTGCATCGTCTCTGTTTGAAAGGGTCTGATTTTTGGAGCATTGCTTTAAGGGTTTTGGCAGATTGCTCAACAACTTTGATCTTAAACTCTGTGGCTTTGATCTCTCTCAAGTACTTGCGTTTAATCTGGGACCAGGCGTTGCTGGGACGAAAATCACTGTTTCATAACCACCCTTTCTAAACCAGTTGTCACGTCTCTTCCTTCTCTCTCGCGCCCGTTGGTGCGCCTTCCACCCCCGTGGCCTGTACCACGGCTTCTCACCATTCGCATCCAGTTTCACTAGTCGGTTGTAGGCAGCCAACGCTGACCGTACTACTTCTTTTCGGAACTTCTGATCATAATCAGAATATTGAAGACGTAACATCATGTGGTTGACGTGAGCAACAACAACCTCCCAGGGTAAATCCCTGCTACAGTTGAGTAGAATCCTTAACACTTCCTGCGTAAGTATTGTTCTCTTGCAACTCCACGGTAAGGCCGATCTTGCATTTATCACAGATCTGGAGGCAAAATCTTTGTAGTAGAACTCATGTAACACGACCTGTATATCACGGTCTTGCCCATCATCACCTACACGCTTCCTCCTCTCCATCCAGACTTGTAAATCTAGTATGGGTAGTTTTCCATCCACATGTCGCGACGGGTAGTCGACCTCTAATCTTATAGAAGGGTGTATGCTGTTTCCAATCGACTGAAACAACTGCATGCATCGATTATCTGGCTTGAGGTTTTGCTCTATTTGTGTAAAGTTCTCACCTCGGGTAAAACTTCCCACCTCAAATCTGATACCAGCCGCGGAAGCGTTCATAACCACATTTATGTCATCCACATATCTCTTGTACACACGTAACCCCACCCCACTTTCTTCCAGCCTCTTTACCATGTGTCTTTCTTACCAGATTTATGATTGCTTGACGAGTAATTGATTCAGGTAAACTTTATTACTTTGCGTCCTAATAGACAGCCAAGTTCTGTGGAATCCTATCGTCTTTGTAGTACAAATGTAAATATTTCACCAAGTTCCAAGTTCTTTGGGAGACAAAATGTATCCAAGAGTTTTAACTAAGGGGGGGAGGATGGGGGGGACGAAGTTTACTTTGACAATTAATTATTTACGAAGAATCGTTCTTGATTTTGGTGGTTGAGGGCTTAATTCTAGGTCCTTGACGGTTCACTTCTATTAGGAAGATATCAAAACATTTTGTTTTTTAACTTGAATATTTTGTGCAATGATTTTCAGATCTAGCCTTTCTCTGGAGAAATACATTGAAGCCTAGCTAATTCGAAGACCTTTGACAATTGTTAGATCCAAACGATATCTTAATTCCGGACAACATAATTACGGAATCAGATGACGAAAGAGATTACAAAGCTGCGGAGGATCAAAAAAAGAAAGAATATCGAAATAAATTGTGATAATAGCAATAATAATAATGATAATAATAATAATAATTTATATGAAAAACGGAATTGATGATAAGAAAAATAATAATGATAATAATAATAATAATAATAATAATAATTGAAAATAATAATCATTTATTCACCATATCGCAAAAATGCTTGAAAATCGAAAAACATGTGTTAAATTGTCTAATGAAAATGTAATAAACACTAGAGGACACACACTATGATAACGATAACTCACTCTAATCATCAAAAATATTTAGAAAGAAATTAAGATAAAATCCTTCAAAATCGAAAAATAGATGAAAATGTCGACTAACAAATTATCTAAAAAAAAGAAACTAACTAACAAATGGCAGCCTCTGAACTTTAAAGATCTGGGTCAGTGCATTAGTAAAATCCAGTTTGGGCCTTCTAATATTGTGGATCCTCTTAGGCAGATTAGGGTGTATCTTAATAATGCAAACGAATTAAGTTTTTGCCCTGATCCAGGAAATTGTCTTTGAATAGTGTTCTCCTTTCTTGTCTGCAATGAGTTCTGCAAGGCGACTGTGATATGTCAAACATTCTTGGCCCATTCCACCAGTCAAAGTGAACACAAGAGGCGATCTTGTGTCGACAAATAATGTCAATATCATTAACAATGTTAGGGTAATCCCGGGAATAAGCGATCACGATATGGTTCTTTTTGAGGTGAACCTGGCATGTAGAAAGAAAAAGCCGGTGAGACGCAAGATTTATATGAGGAAAAGGGCAGATACCACCCGTATAAAGAAAGAATTACACGACTTTGCGAACGACTTCGTAGAAATGAAGAACGAATCCGTAGGCACAAAGTGGAATATATTTCAACAAAGACTCACAGGAATTATGAACACCTGTATACCACACAAGTTTACTACCTCACGCTCTAACCTACCGTGGTTTAATCGTAACCTGAGAAGACAGACAGGAAAAAAGCAAAGACTATACAACAGAGCGAAGAAATCAGGAAGCCAATCCGATTGGAATAAATTCAAATTAGTCAGGAAACAATTACACAAGAACTTGAATGAGTCCAGGAACAATTATCTTTCTGACTTTCTCGGTGATTCCATAAAACAAAACCCGAAGGCTTTTTGGTCACACATCAAAAACCAGGAAAAGAGGGTACAGATACCCAGGACCTCAAAGTTAGAAATGAGGTGTTTATCGAACCGAGAGCTAAGGCCGAAGTGCTAAATAGCCAGTTCTCCAGTGTTTTCAACAACGAAGAACTAGAGAATATCCCAGACCTTGGAGAAAGCCCTATCCCGGCTATTAGAACAATAAAAATCACAACTCATGGAGTTGAAAAGCAACTTAGCGGGTCGAAGGCAGATAAAGTGTATGGCCCTGATGGATTTCCACCCTGGTTTTTAAAGGAAAATGTCTATGAAATATCACAGGTCCTTACTGACATACATCAAGATTGTATTCATACCGGAACTTTGCCTATCCAATGGAAACACGCCAACGTATGCGCTATTCACAAGAAAGGAAAGAAATCGGATCCCTCAAATTATAGGCCCGTGTCACTTACCTGCATTGCATCAAAGGTACTTGAGCATATTGTACATAGCCATGTTATGAAGCATCTTTCACAATATAGGTTGCTCACTGATTGTCAACATGGCTTTAGAGCGAAACGATCAACAGAAACACAGCTCATATGTACCATTCATGACATAGCAAGTGCTATCCAGTCTAACAAAACAATTCACGCCGCAATCCTTGATTTTTCAATAGCATTCGACAAAGTTCCCCATCGCCGACTCTTGAAGAAACTTGATTATTGCGGAATTCGTGGCCCACTATTTAACTGGTTTGAATCGTTCCTAACACAGCTTAACCAATCAGTGGTAATTGAGGGGGCATCATCTACCCCTGCAGTTACGAGATCTGGTGTTCCCCAAGGAACAGTCTTAGGACCGCTACTGTTCTTAATGTATATAAATGACTTACCTGATACTCTTAAATCTACTGTTAGACTTTTTGCTGATGATGCATTGTTATATGGGACAATTTGTTGTGATGAAGACACAGCCGATCTCCAAGAGGACTTATATGGATTAGAAGACTGGCAACAAACGTGGAAGATGGAATTTAATCCTTCAAAGTGTAAGATCATGTGTTTTACAACCAAGAGAGATCCACCAAAGCGAGAATACGTATTCTGTGGACAAATCCTAGAGGAAGTGGAATCTCACCCTCATCTGGGGGGTAATGCTCGATAACAAAATAAGGTGGTCACCACACATTGAAACAATCACATCTAGGGCAAATAAGGTCCTGGGACTTATCAAGTGAAACCCGTGGGACTGTCCAAAGTCAGTGAAAGAAACCGCGTATATGACACTTGTGAGGCCAAAACTCCAGTATGCCTGTAGCGCATGGGACCCACATTACCAGAAAGATAGAGCCGCTCTGGAAAGGGTACAGCAGAAAGCAGCACGCTTTGTCGCTGGAAATTACGATCGAACAACGAGCGTGACGGAAATGCTGCAAGACCTACTGTGGGACACACTTGAAACAATGAGAAGACATGCAAGGCTCTCCACTATGTACAAGATGTGCCACGGCCTCCTAGATGGGGATTGGGGGGACTATTTGATAACAAACAAAGAAAGGAGAACCCGAGGAGGCCATGATTTTAAATTTATTGTACCGAAAGGACATAAAGATATTTTTAGATTTTCTTTTTTTCCCCAGGGCAATAACTGAATGGAACAAACTCCCAAAACAAACTGTTTCCAGCCAATCCCTCCGTGTTTTTAAAAGCAAACTAACTTAAATTTAGTTATCGGTAGTTTTAAATAGTTTATAATAGTGTTGTATATTTAGCATAGCTTCGCTTATTATTATCTTAGAGTTGACGTGATGTCCTAAACGATTTTGCCGACATAACGATATTTAGATTTAGATTTAGAAATGAACCATGTTCGATGTCCAGAACACGTCTTGAGAAGGAACGTTTCTTCTCATTCTCATGCATGCGGTAAATCTGCTGCGGCTCCACATTTCTGTACGATTCAGCGTTTGGGTGAGAAACTCGAATATCGAAAAATGCAGATCGATTGTGTTCCCAAAAACCACGAGCATGAATGTCTAGCGTTGCATCTTGCGCCATGTTGGAACCACTGTTTAATTGCTCTCCTGCCGTGTCTTGGAGTTGGGGTTCGATTTCCACATCTTTGCAGGCAATTCCTAAAACCTCAGCTTTTAAGTCTCTAAGTTCGTTGTGGCGCTGTATAATAATGATAATAATAATGATAATAATAATAATAATAATAATAATAATAATAATAATACCAGAAACGAAATGGCTGCTGAAAGACATACCACAGAGATTTTTAAAATAAGGAATTGAACGTGGGACGGTAAACGGTGTACAATTAAGTTATATTCTGAAAAAAAAGTGCATAAATGTTTCATGTTTCGCACGCCGTGCACTCTCGTACTATTCCGTTATCTATTTTATTCATGAACTTTTGTGCATAAGATTAAGATATTGGTGTGGAAAAAGAAGCTTAGAATAAGTTTCAGAATTTGCACCCAGAAATATTGTAATCGTTGCACATATAAAGAAGTAAATATCATTTTTCTTTAATTAATTAACTAATTGTATGAATACGATGGACGGTTGCTAGGTAAATTCCTCCAGGCGCTATATTAGAGGTCACGTGACGACGCGTTCACAGCTTGAGCAGATCTAGGCGTCAAGCTAAAGAGCACTTTTCAGTCGTTTATCTCACATTGGATAATGCTTCCCGACCTTTTTTTTTTTTTTTCATATTGAGTGGCTATGGCCTTTCACTTCTATGGCAGAGGAAAGAAAGATCAGGCTATTCGACTGACTGCTCCACGAAACGACCCATCTAAGATAGGTACGCTATCGGCTAACAACAAGTTTTCAGAGGCCAAAACGTCAACGTAACCGTTGAAATTTCGGTATTTCTAGAGTCCTGAGACTCCCATTGAGTAGTTCCTTCTGCTAAAATAATTTCCTTGCCTCCGGTGATGAATAACCGAGCAGGAATCCTGTAGGTGTTGATTGCAAAGACTGAGATAATAGGACACAAAATGCGAATGTTCTGTAGGGCTGCAGAGCTATCGATCATAGCGCTGCATGTAAAATGTGGTTGTTACCCTTTGCTGTTTTACTGAATAAATAATTTGAAGCGGCGTAGTTTGCGTGACAACAACAATTGACTTGCCGCTGTAACTTTGAAGCACGCGACCATCCTCAGGAATTTTCTCGAAGTGCCGCATCTTGAGAAAATTCTCTCCCTTAAATCTCGCTGGAGACTAAATTTTCTTTGCCGCGTCGAGCCTTTGCAAATTGAGCTAATTTTCTCACTGTTCTTGTTTGTTTCCACGCTTCCACAGTAGCCTTGTACTAAAACCCAGATATGATTAAAGATTTGAAATAGCATCAATAGATGGATGGGCGCCATGAGATCGGCCATTTTAGAGCGAGCGAGTTTTGCATTAATAGAGGGCCCGACTTCCTTTAGGAAGCTATCCACCTAGGGACCCATAAGCTCCAGCTTGTTGCCACTGAGTTCCTTTAACACGGGATTGTAGTACCTATGATGCAATTGTGTACGGCTGAAAGGAACTAGGGGAATTAAAAGCACATGGTCGAGTGTCGAGTTGAATATGTTTTGTGTGCGTGTAATTTGGTTGAAACCGAATGATTCACAGACCGTGAAACACTACAGGGATCATCAAGGTCTCTCATCCCGTACTCTCATCCCGTAGTCTCATCCCATCATCAAGGTCTCTCATCCCGTAGTCTCTACGGAGTTGGTGTTCCAAAACCGGTCACCTCTCTCTGTTTCATCCTCCATGCTGAAGGGCCTTAAACATAGTTTGTTTGATGTGCTCGCGCTGTCATTATTTGCTGCCATTTTTGAATGGGCCTTTACTCTTCGGGCCAGCTGCCGCTGACGATTTCTGCGCCAGCGTGCTTCAGAGCTGCGGGAAGAAAACCCTATTTTCCAGGCAACCAACCATCATTTGCTTGGTTGCTAGGAAAATATCTACAATGACTGATATGCGGCTCCATATTCATGATTTCCATGCCCCATATTTTGAGCCATCTGTGACAGATCTGCTTTGAATCCAGTGTGCTTTCCTCTTTTAAATTTCTCTTCTAGGAAGGCCTTCTGCTTAGCCACGGCGGACGGGCAGTCTTTGTCGAAGATCGCAATGCCCAGCTCTGGGGTAACGCCTGAACACTTTACTCTGAAATCTCAGAAGGGGCAATTTGGGTTGTGCAGTAGATCATTCCTGATGTTTTTCAATGTAAAGCATTTTTGCCTTCTCGAGAAGCGAGTGCCTTTCCTCTATATAATACACTTCCCATACTGTATACGCCATTACACGTTGCAGTGGTGCTGAAAAGTACTCACGTATCCTTCAACTTGAAAAGAACAAAAGATCAGCGTGTTTGTAGTCAATGGATGTAACTTCTCCTCTCCTTAAACGATGTCTACTGTCTTTTTTGAAGAGGAGACTGCTTTTTTCCAAACAAAAGGATGGCTTAGAATTCTCCAAAAGAAAAGTAACTGTCGGGAAAGACTGGATCTCTCAATGAACCCATCTGTAGAAAACGACTCAATAAACTCGCGGTCAAACTCAACGTTTTACTTTATTTTGAATAGGAAAAAACACCTACGTGGCGAATACTCGATCTGAAAAAAGGGCGAAACTCCTGGAACTAAGTAAAGGTACTTGACATTTGATCCCTCTCACTCATTTCTAAATACGGTACATGTAACACAACGTCACGTTCTCTTGAACACCATCAGTTTGAACAAAAAAAGAGAAGATGAAAAGATGGCTACAAAAGATGACTATAAATTACGTGCGTGAGAAATTAACATTTGGTCAAAGTGAGCAAGAATTATAAGGAAAGAATACCATTGTTTGTAAAATTGTGGCCCAGGACCTATGGGTCTGCATGTCATGCAATCCGAGAACAGCAGGGGGCAGTTCACGGCAGTAACTTGTGAAGCCAATGCACAATCCATGTTTGGCGCTAATGCATGGTATGTACAAATTCATGAAAAATACTCAAATTAAAGTGTAAATATGGCAAACATATTGATTGTATGGTTCATTACCAGTTTCAAATTGTATCCGTATCGTACAGGACGATTTTGCATTTTGGCTTGTTTTGTTTGGAAAATAACCGCTAACATTTTAAATATGAGGTAACCTGAGCAACAGAAACAACGAAAGTTGAACTAAATTAGCTTTCTATCCAGAGTTGAGACGATTTCTCACCTCAGAACTGCCTGACGTCTTTTGAACGTGCGCATTGTTGATCTTTGACCTCGAAGTTTGATCTCTGTGTTACTTCTCCTTGGGGTCCTAAAATTTCGTAGTCTTGAGTAGGCCAAAAATTGTATTGGATTTTTGTGAATAAGAAGCCTTGTTCTTCGCCGGATTAACTTGGTATGACCCCATGCTATGTACCAAGGTACGATTTCACCCTCTCAATTTTGCCATTCCTTTGTCCGCCTAAATGAGCGGAATAACATTTGACGATAAAAACTTGCCACAAAACATTGCTTGATAACATTGTAAAATTTAAAAACGATAAAAAGCTATAGAAGGCTAAAATCGACGACGTTTCGACGTTGACATAACGTCATTATCAGGTCAAGAATGTACAAAAATAAGTTCTATAAATACTAAAAACGAACAATAAGAAAAAAATAATTTGCGGGTTAAATAAAAAGTTTAGCACGTATGGAGTCGGTTTGCATGTTCAGATTAGGTTTGAATTTCTTAATATAAAGCATTTCAAACACTAGAAAATCAAATTTGCTTTGACACTTTCTGAGAATCTTAAAATGACTATCATTCAAACGATCCTTCCTACCATGCGCTTCATGAAAATGCTTGCCAATTGCCGAGTTTTTGTGTTCAGCGACACGTTGAAAAAAGTGTCGGGCCGTATAGCCGACATAATCTGCATCGCACAGATCACATACAAAATGATAAACAACGCATCGCTGATTTACAATTGACGGCTTGGGTTCTTTAGGTTTTAGGTCTTGTTCTAATTTCTTGCTTACAAAAACTGGCTGCAAAACGAGGCCAATCTTATTACTGAGATCACACAGCTGTCTCCGAACAGAATTAGCTGAAACCTGATCATTGAATGGTAGATTTATTCTGACTATGTTGCTCTCGTCAGCATTTCTCTCCACTGTGCCTGCAGAAGGTTTACGAGAAACAAAATCGGAAATAACAGAGTCTATAAGACTACAAGGGTAATCAAGACGGCTAAAAATAGAGCGCAATTTGGCGCATTCTTCATTAAAAGCCTATATTGTGGAGGACAGCGCATAAGCGGGATGTAACATTGTCTTTAATAAAGAGTCTTTATTGCGTTTGTTAGTATGACTGTGGAAATGTAGAAGCAAGCCAATATTAGTTGGCTTTCTATAGACTTGAGTTTCAAGTTTTGTTCCATTCTTGATGATATCAATGCCGATGAAAGGAATCCTATCATCAACAGGAAGCTCCATCGTGAACAGTAAACTGGGATGTAGGCAATTCAGGGTAGAAAGAAACTTAGTGGCAGCATCAGTATTTGACATTCTTACAAGAGTATCATCAACGTTCCTCTGTACAAATGAGGCATCATTGTCATGTATTGTAGTTCTCATAATAATCCAAGCAACACTGAGTATGCGATAAGGGGTGGGTAAATTAACAGCAATGGTTTGGAGCGGGAAATATTGGAATAGTCATATAAAACGTATACTGAAAATATTTTGTTGAAGATTAAATAAAACCTGTTTTATTGTGCATGCGCACGCACAGATTCATATGATACGATCAGGCTTCTTTCGAAAGACAGAGGGAGGGAATAAAATTTGTATCTCTTCTAACTTAGCTGAAGCTTTTAAAATGAAAAGAAACCTGACATAGTAGTCTTGCATTCAAGCTGTACTAGACAAACTTTGCATATTTCATATTTAGTGATGTCCGCTCCTAAGGGTGGATAAGAAGATTATTCGAACACGGATTTGTCTAATTCAGAGCAAGCAGAAAGTTTAAATGTTTTAAATATGGCTGCTATCATATTTTCTTCTATCCTGGGCTTTTTTTTTCGCTATTGGTTTTGAACAATTTTCTTTAAATTTACACCTGAATCTTAACAAAATATTTCTGGTTCAATATTGAACATCTTTTTAATACGTTGAATGTTTCTACCGCCCACGCAAAGTTAAAACTTAAAAGTAAAAGGCTTGGAAAACAAAAAAATAACTGATAATAGAAGGAAACAAGGTAACCAAGTTCTTCTTACACTGTAAGTTAAGAGTCTGAAAAAAGTGTAATCAGGAGGCTTTCCTTTTGCCTACTATCGTTTCTTTTGCCCAAGCATTATCGGGGCCACTATGTTGCATTCGTTTTTGAAAACAAGTCACCTTTTTCTGCTCTGTCAACCTTAAAACTCCCCTCCTCCACCCCTTACAAGTTTCTCGAGCCCAAATGATTGGTGATCTTTTCTTCCGTGTCTTCTGAAAACTCCGATACCAAACACAACTAATCTTCTCACGCTGTATTTCTTTCGGTCATTACTTTAAATGTATTTTTTAAGCAAGTAAGGAAATATTGGAAAAATTGTTCGCATTGTAACCAAAACAAAATATCGCACGCGGTATCACGGCTCTAATATAATATGAAAGTTGCTACATTTGATGATATTCTACTAGATATATACACTGTAAGTGTCATTGTCCCTGATTATATGTCCTTGGGCTGACTTTAAGTTGAGAAATGAAAATGTTATTAAACAATATCTCTTATCTTACTAATTATATTCTTCTCCTGCGAGTCTCAGATAGGTTTATTCAATTAAATTGATTCTCTTTTTACCATAGTCACCTTATTTCTTGTAGAATTGAAAGACTCAAGTCCTTCTTACGTATATTTTTCCTCACAATATATCTGAAGCGTTATTGATTAGCGTAATTTAATTTTTATTGGTAGGGATATTGGGCTATAGCCTCTATCCCTTTCAACCCTCCGCCCATGCTTCCTCAAATATACTTTGAATCCACAGCAGAAAGAAGATTATCATTCATTTAATTTCTTGGCCTGGTAACCCGTAAAGCTTTTTACCGCGAAAAGGACGCTAGGGTGTTCACGCCGGCAGAATCAAGCGGAAGTGGACGAGTTTCCTCCCCCCTAGGATGGAAGAAATAAGCTTCCAGTGGCTACGCAACTTTCCATATCCAGCCTCCTTCCTCCCACCCTAAAACTCGAAGGGTAACTAGCCTAAGAACCTGTGGACCGGGTTGATATACATATATCATAACGATTGTCTGATTGACGACTACAAAGTGTGGCCTTGTCCATCAATATTCTATTTTAAACAATAGTACATTTTTTTTCAACTTTGGTGAATATGTGTGATCATTTCAGCGTAGTAACTATAACAACTATCTCTTCAACAATTTCGTTTTCCCTGTGCATTGTCCTTTTACATTGCCTGCAGGATTAAAATTAGGAGGAATAGGCTTTGTTTTTGACTCACAGGTACTGTAGGTTGGTATTGTTCATGAATATCTCTTTTGGCAAGTCCTCCAACTGGTTGTTGTGCAAGCGCCTGTCAACAAATGATGGCAGTTAGTTTGTGTAACGAGCGTTCAGCTGCATTGCTGATATAAATGCATTATCGTTATCATCAATACCTTCAAGTTGTGAAAAATGTTTTGGGTAAGAAGCAAAGCTACTGATACTGCAAGAGATTCATATTTTGAGCCAAACGTGTCCACTGCATTATTACATTTCGTTGATCGCGCGAAGCCGATCTATCAGACATCCATCCATGTAACATGTATTAGCCATTGGCCAGTCCTATTTCTGAGAATCCACAGGGCGTTCGTGCTTTCTTTGGTGACATTTCCTTTACCATTAAGAAATGAACTGAGAAAAAAGTCGTTTTGTCGAGGAGCATTTGAAACAGTGTACCAATTTTTTCGTAATATGGTGCTGCGCAGTAATGCAAAATTAAAAGCCTAACCTTGTGGAAAGAAAGCTTTTTCTTTGCCATTATGAAATGTAAGGACAGATATTTTTTTCGTAATTTTTGTAATTTTTTCAATTAATTTACAAATGTCATTATGGGCCAGCCAAAGACCAGCGCGTGGTAACGATGACTGAAACTAGATCAGTTAGAACCTGTGAATACATCACAGTGTCGGTGTGTTGATAATATATTTTTGTTTTCACATTTCGTTTACGCCAATTCGTTATCCCTTAATTTAGAACTTTAAGAAGTTCTCGGGGTTTTCATTTCAGCCGAATGATCTGGTTACTTTACTAATCGCTTTTTGGTCTCTTGATAGTTTGGTAAGATTGACGTCTCCGTGTTTAGTTAGTGCTTTTTAGAAAGAAAATTATAGATAGAGTTTTAGTCCAGGATAAGACACCGTGTAATCATGATCCTTTTTCGAATGAAAGACAAGTTTAGATCGTAATTCTCGATCAGGTAATCACGATCCGCGAGCAACAATAAGCAACAACTTGTAATACACTCAGGACCTTCTGCTTAGCACTAAAATGGGAAGCCTTTCTCGAAGATCGCAGTGCCCAGCTCTGCGGTAACGCCTGAATTCTTTACTCTGCAATTTCAGAAGTGGCAATATAGGTCTGTGCACTAGATCCTTCTTAGTGTTTTTCAAAGGCATCTTTGCCTTGTCGAGAAGCGAGTGCCTTTCCTCTGTAAATATACACTTGCCGTACTGTAAACGCCGCAACCGTCTTTGCAGTGGTGCTGAAAAGTACTCACGCATCCTTCAACTTAAAAAGAAAAAAAGATCGGCGTCTTTGTTGACAATGGTTGCAACTTCTCTTCTTAAACCATGTCTTCTGTCTTTTCTTGAAGAGGAGACTGCTTTTTGTCAAACAAAAGGATGTCTTAGAATTCTCCAAAAGAAAAATAACTGTCGGGAAAGACTGAATCCCTCTCTGAAACCATCAGTTTGTACAAAAAAAAAAGAGAGGATAAAAAGATGGCCATAAAAAATTACTATAAATAACGCGCGTGAGAAATAAACATTTGGTAAAAGTGAGCAGGAATTATAAGGAAAGAATGCCAGTGTTTGTGGTAACTGACGTTTGCTTTGCAATTGTGGCCCAGGACATGGGGGTCCGCATGTCGTGTAATCCGAGAGAAGCAGAAGGCAGTTCAAGACAGCATTTCGTGAAGCGAATGCGCAATCTATGTTTGGCGCTAATGCATGGTATGTACAAATTCATTAACAATGCTAAAATTAAAGTGTAAATATGGCAAACATATTGATTTTACGGTTCGTTACCAGTTTCAAATTGTATCCGTATCGTACAGGACGCTTTTTTTGTTGAAGTTGTTGAAGTTCATTTATTTGTTTAAGCAGGTTGATTAATTGGCAGCTGTAATAGCTGATGTGGATCTGCTGTCCTAACCCACCCATCTCACCCCATGGGAGGACATCTATCACACAGTAATCTCGTGTGTGGGAAATTAACGTCTCCTGCCCTAACCCTGCAGGAAACGGGACCTCCATTTATTCATCCCTATCCGAGAAGACTAGAAGAGCTAACCATTTCTTGATGTTATAGAAAGGTAGCAAATTCTTCTCAGTTATTTTAAGACCTTGAGTGTTGGTCCGGCCGGGGCTCGAACCCTCGACCTCCCGCACTACAGTCCAGCGCTCTATCCATTGAGCTAACCGGGAGGCGGTTGCACATTGGCTTGTTTTGTTTGAAAGATAACCGCTAACATTTTGAACATCAGGTAACCTGAGGAACAGAAACGACGAAAGTTGAACTAAATTTGCTTTCTATCGAGTGTAGAAACGATTTTTTGCTCTAAAACGGCCTGGTGTCTTTTCAACGCGCGAATTGTTGATTTTTCACCTCCAATTGCGTGACAAGGAATGGCATATTTTGACACCTTTGTCAGTTTTATTTGGGGTCCTTAAATTTCGTAGTCTTGAGTAGCCCAAAAATTGTATTGAATTTTTGTGAATAAGAAGCCTTGTTCCTCGCTGGATTAAATTGGTATAACCCCATGCCATGTACCAAGGTGCGATTTGATCAACTCAATTTAGCCATTTCTTTGACCGCCTAAATGGGTGGAATAATGAAAAACAACAAAAATCGCCCAAAAACTTAGTTCACGACGGAATTAGACAAATACCGCTTCAGACTGTTCGTAAATACGTGTTCTTTCCATTGCGAAAATTGTTGGTCACATTTATCGTTTGGTTTATTCTCAAGCGACGTTCAAATTACTGGTTATCTAGTCCTAGTGAAGCTGACATGAGAGCCACCAAATCAATTTTACCGCTGTTCGCGTAAAATCAAAATGCAATGGAACTTAAAGTATTTTGTCTAAAAAGAATGCATTCAGACTTATATTCTGCCAAAGCTAGGGGATTTTCAATTTTTCGTATTGCACATCTCCAAGCGCTATTTAAGGAGGGCCGCTCTTAAGTAATTAAGTTTAATTTGATCTACGAAAAAATTCGGCTAAAGTCGCTCACCATGTCAAAGATTTTTTAGAATGGTGCTATTTTATTTCTAATTTCTGAAAAAAAGAGCTTCTTCCTGTTCAATGTTGTACACTTTTCTCATCCACAAAATATTTCTATCGGATTTTAAAACAATTTCCAACTAGAATACTTGGAAAAAGGACGAAATGGAAACGACGCACCAGACCCCTATTGCACCCTAATTGTAGCGCACCCCTTAATCCAGTTTAACAGAAATATAAACAACAGTAAATGATAAAATTTAAGTACGGTTATAAGGAACCAGATGTCCTCTATAAAGGCCTTAGAGAATTCGTGGGGGTTCATGAGTTATCTAACACCTTCCTGTATTTTGTGATAATGTGCAGAGAAAAGAGCTGAGGTGTTCACCACTGGTATTTTGTTACTTAATTGAGATAAAGAAACGTGGTTCAGAGACACTAGAATATGGGGTCTGGATTTAGGAAGGACTATTACACGGGACTCGTACCTCCTCCAAAGTCTTGAACATTTTTTTCGATTCAACAAGATTTCTAAATTTCGCGTAGAGGATAAGGGGTGAGTAAATTAACAGCAATGGTTTGGAGCAGGAAATATTGTATTAGTCATATAAAACGTATATTGAAAATAGTTTGTTGAAGATTACATAAAACCTGTTTTATTTTGCACGCACAGATTCATATGATACGATCAGTCTTATTTCGAAAGACAGGGATGCCGGAATAAAATCTGTATCTGTTGAGGAATCAGCTGAAGCTTTTAAAAATCAAAAGAAACCTAACATAGTAGTCTTGCATTCAAGCTGTATTAGACAAACTTTCCATATCTTATGATTAGTGATGTTCATTCTTAAGGGTGGATAAGTAGTATTATTCGCACACTGATTTGTCTAAATCGGAATAAGCTGAAAGTTTAAATGTTTTAGATAAGGCTGCTACCATATTCCATTCTATCCTATTCTTTCCGCTATTGGTTTTAAACAATTTTCTTAAACATTTTACCTAAA
The DNA here is from genome assembly GCF_964205215.1 of Stylophora pistillata. Lineage (NCBI taxonomy): Eukaryota > Metazoa > Cnidaria > Anthozoa > Scleractinia > Pocilloporidae > Stylophora > Stylophora pistillata. The sequence goes on from NC_142520.1 coordinate 15,597,158, forward strand.
TCTGAACAAAATAATTCTGGTTCAAGATTGAACACCTTCTTAATACGTTGAATGTTCCCACCGTCCCACGCAAAATTAAAACTTTGAAGTAAAAAGCTTAGAAAACTTCAAAATAACTTGTAACAAAAGGAAACAAGGTAACAAAGTTCTGGTTACACTGTAACTGAAGAGTCAGAAAAAAAATGTAATTCAGAAGCTTTCCTTTTTTCCTTTCATTTTGTCAAGGAGCCTTTGAAATAGCGTAGACAGTTTTCGTAAGGTGCTTTGATGCAAAATAAAAAGCTTAACCATGTGGAAAGGAGGCTTTTTCTTTGCCATAGTGAAATATAAAGAAAGATCATTTTTTCCTAACTTTTGCAATTAATTTACAAACATCTTTCATCTCTTTTCTATAGTGATGTATGTAGCCAACGAGTTTTCCTGAGCTACTGCATGGTTTTTAGAATTTCCTAGTTTTAAGTGTAGGTGCGGCTTTATAAAGATGTACAATCCACCCAGTTAGAAGAAGTGGTCCGGGTCATTTCGAGTCCAAGAATCGATTTCGTTAAACTTTGCCCATGAATCTTTCCTACTTTAAAATTAAACGAAACCTCATTCCCTTTTCAAACTAAATTGTCCATAATTGAATTTTTCGATCCGGGGGATATTTACTTAACCCCTAATGCGAAGTTCCTTTTTAAAGAGTGGCTATAAGGGGTGATGGCTTTTACGGCTAACGGTTGATATTTTGACTAATTCATGGTTAGCGGGATAGCTTTTTTTTTTCATTTTTAGCATCAGAACCATATTATCTCGCATAATTGAGTTGCAAAGCACGAAATAAGGACTCTAATCTTTCCATTTTCTTTTGGAAATACGGAAGAAGGTTCTTTTTTTTTTTCCTTTCTTTTTGCGTGAGCGTTGAAAATTGTAATGAGTTTATTACAGCCGATCTCAAGTCTCTATATCTTCGATGATTTCCTTGCTCTATTCTGCTGCGTTCTAGTATTTCCAATAATTTTGAATATTTTCCTAAATATTATCTCTCGAACCTTACTAAGGCGTAAATCTTCACAAATGATGATTACTCCCCTGACACACCACACCAAGATATCATAAAATGAGGAAACTTATCCCCGCGACTCATCATGTATTTTAAATGTCTGAGGGCACATCAGTATGCAAGTGTATTCTTTTATATTTCCTGACGAAACTTTCTTACACATTCTAATAATGAGTTATTACAGTGGACCCCCTCAAAACCCGACGCCCTTGGGACCGGAGGAAATGTCCGGTTTAGAGGGGTGTCCGGTGTACTGAGATTTATGTACCCATAAGGCAATTTTATGCAGCAGAATGTATTTTCTGACTGTAAGTACCAGTACATGGTACTTACAGTACATGGTAACTAGGCTAAGAAACTGTGGACTGGGTTGATATACATATATCATAACGATTGTCTGATTAACGACTACAAAGTTTGGCCCTGTCTATCAATTTTCTATTTTAAACAATAGTACATTTTTTTTTAACTTTGGTGAATATGTCTGATCGTTTCAGTGTAGTAACTATTACAACTATCTCTTCAACACTTTCGTTTTCCCTGTGCATTGTCCTTTTACATTGCCTGCAGGATTAAAAATAGGAGGAATAGTCTTCACTTTTGACTTACAGAACTCTTAGGTTGGTATTCTTCATGAATATCTCTTTTGGTAAGTCCTCCAACTGGTTGTTGTCCAAGAACCTGTCAACAAATAATGGCAGTTAGTTTGTGTAACGGGCGTTCAGCTGCATTACTGATATAAATGCATTATCGTTATCATTAATACCTTCAAGTGGCGAGATATGTTTTGGGTAAGAAGCAAAGCTACTGATACTGCAAGAGATTCATATTTTGAGAAGGTGTCCACTCCATTATTACATTTCGTTGATCGTGCGGAGCCGATATATCAGACATCCATCCATGTAAAATGTATTAGCCATTGGCCAATCTTATTTCTGAGAATCCACACGGCGTTCCTTCTTTCTTTGGTGGCATTTCCTTTACCATTAAGAAATGAACTCAGGACACAGTCATTTTTTCCAGGAGCATTTGAAATAGCGTATCAATCTTTCGTAAAGAGGTGCTGCGCAGTAAAGCAAAATCAGAAGCCTAACCCTGTGGAGAGGAGGCTTTTTCTTTGTCATTATGAAATACAAGGAGAGATAATTTTTTCGCAATTTTGGCAATAAATTTACAAATGTCTTTCACTTGATTTCTATGATGATATTTTGGCCAATTTACGGTAAACGAATACATATTATTTTCATTGTCGGCACTGGAACTAAATGATTCGCATAATTGAGTTGGAAAGCACGAAATAAGGACTCTAAGCCTTCGATCTTTTTTTTGGAAATACGGAATGTTTATTTACGCAATTAATGATCTCGCTATAATCTGTCTTTGGGGTTTTCGGTGTTTAAGGTTTCAAATTAATTTTTAAAAACTGTAACGGCTCATTGTGATAACAAATTTAAAAATGCTTGCCTCACCATTCGAATACACATGCATTATTGACCAAATCTGTTCGTTCAAGATGGCTGGATATTGGCCTCGTCCTTTTTTATTTCTTGCGTTTTTGTGGTCCGAGACAAAATTGAAATCCATTAAAACGCGAAAAAAGGAATAAGGCCAATATCCAGCCATCTTAACCGAACAGGTTTGGTCAATAACGGATTTGTTAGGTTGAAAAAAGTGTTCAACATAATAAGAATAAGCAATTACTTGTTTATTTCGAGAGCCGGTAAAGAAATCAAACAGTGTTTGAAACGCAATAAACCCATTAAGGACGTTTAATGTTTTCTTTGTTCTTCGCCTTTCTTGCACTCTGAGTGGTCGTCATTGCAAAAAAAAAAAAAATCATGAACTTTGTAGGTCCGCTCCACGCAATCCTTTCCTTGAGCTGGATCATGGCAGGTGTAGACAATCTCTTTTCTTTTTAAATTTCAAATTTAAATTTCCGTATTCATGCACGGTGCGCGTGATTTTACAAATTAACCAATCACTTTCAGAGGGCCGAGACATTGGGGTTTGCGGCGTTGCGGTGTTGACCCTTTTTTAATGCTGTATTGCGGTGAAGAACAACTCACATTGCGGTTTTACAGTGATCTCAAAGCTTACGATGTACAATGTTTGTAATTTGAAATTGACGATGTTCGGTAAAATAGAACATTTCCAGTAGTATTGCAAGTTCCAGTGTTGAAGACTAACTTCGTTAGACTTTTTAACCTGTAGTTAATTATCGAAGAAAACGAGCTAATCTTTAATAAACGTTGGCTGATTAACCCTAGATTGTGTTTGTCAACATCTTACTTGACCTCTGGACCACTACAACACGCATTATGGACCAGCCAAAGACCAGCGCGTGGTAACGATGATTGAAACCGGATCAGGTAAAACCTGTGAGTATATCATACTGTCGGCGTGTTGATAATATCCCTTGCGGAGATGCGGTGTTTGTTCCGAACAAATGGGGGATCTGAACACCGCAAACAGAATAGAGTCTATTTTGTTTGCGGTGTTGTGGTATTAAGAGCCCCCCATGTTCCCCTCCGTTAAAGAACTTTAACCTTGACATTGAAACTGACGTGGACGTTTACCGCGTTTCTTGATTGTTGTTATTGTTGTTGTCGTTTTTTTTTATTATTATTACTATTATTACGGAGTTAGTTTGGTTTCTTTTTTTCCTTTTGACTTTTCGTTTACGCCAATTTGTTATCCCTTAATTTAGAGTTTTATGAGGTTTTGGGGGTTTTTATTTAAGCCGAATGAGCGGGTTACTTTACTAATCGCATTTTGGTCTCTTGATAGTTTGGTTAAATTGACACCGCCGTGTTTAGTTAGTGCTTTTTCATAAATTATAGTTAAAGTTTTAATTCCGGATAAGACCCCGTGTAATGAAGTTCCTTTTTGGAATAAAGACAAGTTTAGACCGTAATTCTCGATAAAGTAATCAAGACCCACGGGCAACAGTAAGCAATAAGTATGATGCACGATCCTCGCAGTAGATAGCGCTATTTAAACAATAGCGAAAATCAGACCTGAAAAGAATCAGGCCTGTACGGGATTCGAACCACTGACCTCTGCGATACTAGTGCAGCGCTCTACCAATTGAGCTAACAAGCCAACTGGGAGCAGGCCAGGTCTGATTTTCGCTATTGCTTAAATAGCGCTATCTACTGCGAGGATCGTGCATCATACGTATCTAATACCGCAGTTCAAAATATATGAACTTCATATATTTCATTGTATCTGATTTATCACTTTCACGGGTTTATTACGAATCAACTTAACGGCCTGCTCCCAGTTGGCTTGTTAGCTCAATTGGTAGAGCGCTGCACTAGTATCGCAGAGGTCAGTGGTTCGAATCCCGTACAGGCCTGAATTTTTTTCAGGTCTGATTTTCGCTATTGCTTAAATAGCGCTATCTACTGCGAGGATCGTGCATCATACGTATCTAATACCGCAGTTCAAAATATATGAACTTCATATAATTCATTGTATCTGAGTAAGCAATAACTTAGTTGATGATTATGTCACATACTGATTCAAAGCGACACTTTACCTTTCTTTTGGTTCCTTTAATTGTCACGTGTTCTTTTCCAAAGTTGAGACTATTTCTAAATCTATGTGTAGTATATAGTAGTATTCACGTGTGGAAACGAATACAAGGGATGTAATACACTCGGGACCCACGGATTTGCATGTATATATGTAGCATGTATTTAATTTATTGCAGTAGTTCTTTATTGGTTAAGAGTAAGTGTGTAAAGGACGTGAGTAAACGGTTTTCAATTTAACCGCGGTGTATTATACTATATATGTTTGCACAATACTCTGGTACTTTCTTCAAGTATAGATTCCAGTTCTCTGCTTTGATATAAGAACGTTCCAAAGAATAGGATAAGAAAGAAAGAGAGAAAGATCCTTGGTTTCACGGTCTATCGCACGTGTGTGTATCAACCCAGGAATCGAGATTCAATTCCAGCTTCAAAAGAAACATTTGCAGCGAAAATGATTTTTCT
>NC_142520.1:15604700-15677200 GCF_964205215.1 Stylophora pistillata
AAAAAAAAGAAAAAAAACACAGAGAAAGAAAGAAAAAAAAGCAGATTGGAATAATTTTCAGAATTCTCATCCGGAAATATCGTAATCGTTGCAGATATAAAGTAGTAAAAATAATCTTTGTTCAATTAACTATTTAATTTATTAATGATATAAATACGATGGTCGTTGCAAGGTAAATTCCTCACGTTACTATCTTAGAGTTAGAGTTCACGTGACGAGGCATTCACGGCTGGAGCAGATTCAAACACGAAGGCGCGCTGTAAATAGGTTGGGTCCGCCCCTTGATTTCAGCTCAAATGAAAGAATCATGCAATATTGCGACCAACGGTCCCACCTTTAGTGAAACGGTGTGCATGGAAGACGCTGTAAAGGTATTATTTTGGGTCAAAAATTAGAAGATATTGAGTCTTGTTGACTCTCATTCCCACAATTTAGCTTATTTTGATTTTATTTGGCACCAACACATCGTTCGGCCGTTCAAAGTGCGATCTACGGTCGACTATGCAGTCGTACAGTTGTCTTTTCAAAGTTCGCGCCTTGTAGCTTCGGCTTACATCCCCAAGCCCCTTGTATACATCGGTTGGCTGAGCCTTCAGAATATTCCCATTGAAACTAGCGGCGTCATAAATACTGCATGCGCAATATTGTCTGTGACAATACAGCTAAAGAATGAATAAGTTCACAAGTAAGTGCGATTAGCAGCCAGAATTTCACAACTCTAGTGGTTGTTCGGCAACATTCTTAGCTGACACTGCTCGAAGGATATTTATTGTGGAATTTGTGCGTTATGGCTGACGGAAATAACCCATATATGCCAAAGAAAAAGCGTCCAACAGATCGAGCTCTTCGGTTCTCTTTCAACAGAGAGCTTCCTCGAACTCAAGAGAGTAGACTAGACTTCTTGGCATCAAAGACCGCGTCAAAATGGCAAAATGCGCGAAAAATCTAACAAAAGCGACCTCAAGTACACATACTGTGGGCATGATGGAGGCTCTTCTGTTAGCTTTTGAGGAGAAAATGGAGAGGAAAGGACTTGCATGGAGCCAACTGAGCTTATCATCAACTGGAAGCTCAGCTAGTCCGGACCCCTTTCTTGTTTCTACACAATCTATCACACGCTTTTCTTTTCCTTTAGCGTCTTCCACTTTATCTTCGCGTATTTCTTTGCCTTTCTCTGATCCAGTTTCTCCCATTTTCCCTCCACATGCAGAACATACACCACTAGGAATGTAGATCACTGCGCCTTTAGCAGGGAACGACCCCATATATCTCTGCACCGAGGGAGCTCTGCGAACTTTGTATTCTTTTTTTTGGTAACACTCTCTCCACAGAATGCTGTTGTTGTGGAAAACTCATCGATGGCGATTCGCTACTCTTCAATCGACAAAGTCATGTTGTGTTTGTAACAGTTTCATATGTATGTGGAGATTCATTCAAGTGGCTCTCCTCCTCTATCATGGAAGGATCTCCTCCATAGTACTACGTAAATTTGAGGTAAGTACCTTTTCGTTTTCAGCCGGAAATTTTCTGAAACTCGCTCTCTCAGTATTCTTGAGTTTTGTTGTAACTGGTCACTTATCTGCCTCTCTTTTTCACAGATCGATTCATGGAGTATTGTTTTGTGGCGTGACAGAGACACAGTAGACAAGTTTCTCTCGAGGAGCCAACATTGGGTCAGAGGAAGAAAAAACCTTTGATGCGGGTTAGCAATGCACTTTCTCTAATGCTCCTAACCTCATGTTGTATTTCTTCTTGCAAGCAAATGGCTGTTAACAGCAGTTTACAGGAAGCCAAATGATGATCTCTCCACCAAAATACCTCAAATGGACTGAGCAGTTTTTTATTTGGTTTCTCTCTTACCTGAATTCTAAAATACCTCTTTTTTTAATGACTTCAGCAGTCTTGAAAAAGCATTGTTATGCAACCATTGTGAATAGGGTTTGCAATGAGTACCTGTCTGCTGCCCAGGAAGAAGTGAAAAGTGCTCGTGGTTATGTTGTAAATGGAGAGGTACAAGTTGATTTCAATTTTATTTTGTCTTTGGCCACAAACTTATACACCAGTCTTAGAGTATGGGAGGTGCATGCATGAGTTTTGTTCAATTGTTCCTTTTTGCAAGCCAGGATCTCTACAAGCAGTCAGTTTGATGTATGGGATCTAGTAGACTTCTGCAGAGTTCTGCTGACTAGCACATCTAAACATACAATATCTGATATCAAATTGTAAACCCTGAGAGATTTGTGAGTACAGAAATGTGTTCAATGTTAGGTTTTGATATCTGCCATTTCTTCCTGCAGTGTGTTATTAGGGAGTTTCAGCAAATCACTACGGCTGGCGCTCCTACGGCTACCGGAAGTAAAATTGTCCAGAAACGAGTCATTGCGCGTGTCAGTGGTTCCCATCCAGCCGTAGCGGGAAATCCTTCTACGCGAGTGGGGAGTGGGAAGGTTTTGACGTAGTCTGAGGTACGTGAACTTATCTCGCTTCTTTCTTCGCTTTATACATTCTCCTGAGCAATTTTAACTATTGAAATACACTTAGCATCTTTAAAAATAGCTTATCGGGAATATTTATCAAGCTTACTGTCCCTTACCGAGTGAAGCTGCCTTTATTTTTGCCGCCGGGTTTGTCGAAGGATCGAAGCAGTGTGCATATGGAGAACGCAGCGAACGCAAGGTGAAATGCGTAGGTAGAAAGTCTAACCTTTGCCTTTTCAAACCTCAAAGACTACTTGAAATTCAAATAGCTGAGGCCGAGGAATGACGAGGGTTATGAGGGACAGTGTAGAAACTTTGCTTTGGTGCTTATAAGCTCCAAACTGGCAATTTTACAACACGTAAGCTTAAATATTTTAATTCACTCATTCACTGTGCACAGGATCGCTTATAATTTTTTTTTCCAAACGTTGGAATCCCTCGTCCCTTTCAACGAAGTCATTTTGAGTTTTTAGACGTGCAAAAACTACCGCGAAGACGCCTAATTTACTGGTTTTAAACATCTCAGCCGTACTAGGTTTGTAGTTTGCGTTGCTTAAAGTTGAATTTTGGCGGGCTACGGCGACGTACTCTCCCCAAGCCTCGTCAACAATGATAGCCGTAGCAGCGCCAGCCGTAGTGATATGCTTAAACTCCCTATTACAGATGCAAGGCATGATTCGAGTAGATCAGCAGAACACATGATGGTGTCAGCCCTTTCTTTCTCGTAAGATGCTTTTGAACTCTTTGTATGATATGTTGAACCTTGATACACTCAATGGTATTCCTAGAAATATTTTAATTTTTACTGATTCTGTTTAAGACAAAAAAGTTTTAGGAGTCCTAAACTAGAGTAGGGCTTGTGAAACCTTAACAGTGAGCCGTGAAGTCCCTATGACAAAAGAGCTGCTGACTTTTCTAACTGAGACCCAAGGTATGGTACATTTGCATCCTCAGTAATATCCTACCATTGATGTAATATGAGTATGGAGGACAGAAAAATTCTTTATAATGTGACTAAAGTAATTCTTTTTGTTTGTTTGTTTATTTATTTCTCATGTGTACTTGTGCCTGAAGAGCAGTCTACTCAGAGAGCAAGAATTTCAGGTTCACCTGCTAATTGTTGCTGACCATTATAAGGTAATTTGAATCACTGTTTATTGAGAGAATGTGTAGTAGTCATAAGGTACAAAGAGTTTTTCTCAGGTTACTCCTTTAAAAGAGCGATTTCACGAAACCAAAATTATGATTATTAATTTTTGTTGTTATGAACACATTGTGTTATGTAATTCCAACAAGACATAGCATAATTCACGAACTCAAAGATTACACAATTTTCTGTAAAAATGGAAAACCAGAAGCATTATGCTTACTATTATTAATACTGATCTATTAATTTGTATTTCTATAATTTTCTTTATTTATGACTCAGGAAAATCATGTCAATTGCCATGCAGAGTCACGGTGCAAGCAGAATGGCGACCTTATGAGCAAAAGGTTTTAACTAAACCTGACGCTGTAGCTCATATAGGAAAGCCATTATGGGCACCTCTATATATAGACATGCATATGATTACATGCAGGTAATTAATTGGCACATGCTGCTGTCTGTTTTTGTTTCTTTGCATGAAAAAGTTTGCCTTTTCCAAATTGCCGATGTTGCAGTAAAGGCCTTCAAAGAGTTGCAAAAAATTCATGTTCCAGTTACAGAAAAAGCCACTCAAAATCTGTTAACTTCTGCAGTGTAGGGAAACCTACTGGATCGAATCTCTCCATTCAGGGATGCTCATTTATGCTGCTAAGCGGATCCATTATGGGGATGACACCTCCAACATGCACATGGAACTAGCCATTCTTGATTGGTTAAAAGACTTATGCTGTTGTTAATTCTGCACAATTGCTTTGGCACTTTTTGAATGCTATGCTTACTCTTTCTTATTGACTTATTTCTCTTGCAGAATGAAAATGTGAATAGAGAAGTATTGTCTCTGCGGATGTACCATTATGACAGGCATCCGAATCGTCCGGCAGAATTCAGGGTGCTTACTGCAAGAAAATTCAAATTCAGGGAAACCATCTGATCTACCTTTTTTAATCTAAATAACTGATGTCCATTCTGCTTACCAGTGATTCTGACTTCCTGTGATAACTTTAAATGGGAGCCCAAATGTCTTGTATAGGATGTGAGGTAACCAGGGAAGAATAATTACAGTAACTGCTGGTACTAAGTAGTGAAGCTTTCATGAGTATTAGGTATTACTCAAGGGACTTTCCATGCAATTTTATTGAGGTTTACACCTCTTAATTTCTTTTGAGTGTATATGTTTTCTGAACTTATTCAATTGTTATTTATAATTGCTCTCCTTGACATGGGCATTTGTATGAGAATTTCCTTATTCCCTTTTATGCCCCATGTAAGGAATGCCTGGAGGGTTAGCAAACCTTGACCTCTCACCTTTTATAACACAATTGGGCACCTTTTCCCACGCTGCATTAACTTGGTCCCCAGTTCCACTTTTCTGGCCTGGTAAACAGGGTCTTTCCAGAGCCCACACCTCTTTAGAGGTCTCCAGAAAGTCTTATAGTCTTTACAACGTCGCACGTGATTTTCTATATGCGCTTCTCTATACTAAAGAGCTTTTTGCAGTCGTTTATTTCACATTGGATAAAGCTTCCCAACCTTTTTTTTTTTTTTTTAATTGAGTGGCTGTGGCCTTTCACTTCCATGGCAGAAGAAAGAAAAATCAGGCTTTTCGACTGACTGCTCCACGAAACAACTCGTCTACGATAGGTACACTATTGGATAGGGCATGGGATTTTTTGGCTGCTAATGCAAGCTATGAAACCCTGGACCACTTTCATAAATGGCTGCCGGATTAATATTCTTTTCTTTAAATTTAAATTAGCCTTTCTGGCCTCGCTTGAGATAATGTATTCTTTTGAATTTTGTACTGGAGAACGAGGCCAGAAAGGCTAATTTAAATTTAAACAAAATAATATTAATCTCGCATCCATTTATGAAAGTGGTCTTTGAGGGGCCAATTTCTTCAGGATATTTCTGAGAGAGCCATTAATGATTATCAATTTTCAGAAGATGCACTGAAACAGTCCGTGCCACTTAAATATATAAATCTTGTCTGTAAAACGCAAAGTTAATTTTTTTAATACTGAGAAAGAAGTCTGGCTGCTATGTAACATTAAATGTATTGGATTTGACTTAAGATTACCCAAGCTCAGTTTCTCAGATGATAATGTTGACAAGTTTGTTAAAAGTTTAGACATTGGTCGTGTCAGACAGATCCCAGGGGCATCAGGTGTTTCTGGCACACTCACTGGCCTGGTGTTTATGATTATTGATTTGCACATTAGAGTTCCCCATCTTTCTTGTAAACCTGTCTAGCTCAATGAAAATAAAAATCACTTAATTTTTCAGTTCTCAGATGATGGAGCTCCTGAAACGATCAAATAATGCATGACCTCTGGAAGCAGCTCACTGAAGAGATGAAAATGTTTGAAGGTAATGTTTTTACTGTTTGTGATAAAGGGTGCACTGTTGAATTTCAGCCAGGAGCAGGCATGTCCTGGCAGAGCTGGGCTGCCAATGAACTCAACCAGGCAGCTACATATCCTTCCCCAAATGCAAATGTTCATAAAGGAGACATGAACACTATGGGTAGTTTTGGAATGGGTAAAGATGACACCTGGAAACCTTACACTAAGGAAATGAGAACCTCTAATACTGAAAAGGTAAAAAACAATTTTCTTGCCTCTCTTCCCCCAAACCTTTCAAATAAAACATCGAAATTCCAGAACGTTACAGTTCAGGGCTGAAAATGGCATCCGACTGTTTGGTCTGTCTAGGATTGGGCATTTTCCAGACAAGTTAAGGCCAGAACCCATGCATTGTAAGATCAATGCCTGGCAATACTATATTGATCTCCTGTACTTAGAGGCAGTGGGGAGAGGAAAGTTTGATCCTTTTGTTTCTGCTCTGGGAGCACCTATAGGGAATAGAGACTCTTGAGGGTTTCTGGTACAGACAGTGTTGGGGAGCGTGCTAGGAAGCAGAGGATGTTGCAGAAATCATAGGTGGACCTAAAGCAATACCTGCAGAAGAGAAATTAGTGGGGCGGCGGGGTGTGGACAGGGTTACTTGGCTTCAAGAGTAAAAGAACACTTTAGTGATGAAGCTAACAGGTATAACAAGTTACTAGTTAGGCTTATTGGCAATCAAGCCATTGCATTGGCTCTATATTACCATTGTTTAGTTGACACTTAAGAAGGTGAAGATGAAACAGAGGCATAAACAATCCAATGACTGGCTCTTAGTAAGATGGGTGAGTATCTGAAGAATGCAGGGGCACTTTTTAATAGAATAGAGACAAATTCTGCCCAGGTTGCACAACTGAAAGAAAAGTGTAGTATGTATTTTAACTTCATGTCTTTGCTTTTTGCATCCAGTTGAACGGAAGTTGCGTAAGCACACAGGAGACGCTTTTAGAGATGATGCAATGCGAAAGTTGCATAAGCACGTGTAGGCTCGATCACGAGGTTGTAACAGGAGATGCGTGGGAGATGATAAAATTAGTTTTTGTGTGTGAGAGCAGAAATTAAGAGAGACGTTGTGAAAACCAGGAGGAGAATAAAACATGATTTTGTTAAGGACAATTATCAAGTACATGAGTTCAAGTGTACCCCACAAGTTTGGTACATTTTTGTTAATGTCACAACATGGACAGTTGGATATGCCATTCCCTATGATGCAATGTTGCTGTTTACAAAATATAGGGTCGGTTATGGCATTATTGTCTCTTTGCAGGCTAAAGAGGCCAAACATTCTGGAGTCAGGGAAGATTTGACCTTAACTAATCGGTTAAATGTAAGCACCACCACTGGTAAATGGTTGCAAGTAATGCGAAGTAATTATGTTCGCTAATTTTCCCTCCGAGAACATCAACCTGAATGGCCTCTTCTTATACCTCACACTACCAATGACGTTCTCCACCACACCGTTACCAATCAAATGTTTCCAATTGTGGTGGAAATAAAGAAAATGATTTGCTCAGTTGTCAAGTTTGTTTGTCTAGTATTGACCAGGTGACTTGTGCAAGCAGCAGAGGCGTGACAGAATCAGTGTTGTGTGCACTAAAACCCATTGTCTGTAAATAGTGCAATACTCACTTTGCTGATAACTTATCACTGTCGTGTCATTTAAAGTTCTGCAATGCCACTGAGGTAAAAGTTATGCTGTTACCTAATTAACTGTCAAGCAAGATCGTGTTCAAACTCAATAGCTTTCGTAAATCTGAGTCCTTTGCAAATCCTCGATCATAGCGCTGCACGTAAAATATGGTCGTTACTCTTTGTTGTTTTACTGAATAGATCATTAGAAGTGGCGTAGTTTGCGTGACAACAACAATTGACTTGCCGCTGAAACTTTGAAGCACGCGACCATCATAAGGAATATTCTCGAGGTGCCGCTTCTTGTGAAAACTCTCTCCCTTTTTAAATCTCGCTGGAGACTAAATTTTCTCTGCTTGTTGCTTGTGAGTTCCTCTAACACGGGATCAAAGTCTTATCCCGTAGTTGGGGTTATTTTCTGCAAAAGGAACCCTCCTTGACAACCCTACGCAGTAAAGTTCATTTCTACGGAGCTAGTATTCAAACACCGGTCTCCTCTCTCTGTTTCATCCTCCATGCCGAAGTGCCTTAGACATAGTTTGTTTGATGTGCTCGCGCTGTTATTATTTGCCGCGACAGAGCTGATTAATGAAATGCTACGGCAGCGGGTATGCGGTCAACAACGCAAGCTCAAGTGTCCTAGGTCTTAAATTAGCGGAAAATGATAAGGGCTGACCTTTAAAACCGAGGAACTCTGTTTTCGTCGACGGCACTTACCTATTTCCAAAGGTTTAAAGGAGAAAATTCATTTTTGAAAATTTCTAGGGGGTGTACCAATTTTTTGGAGGTTGTCAGTGTAAAAGAAAAGCGGCAAGGAAAACGACGCCTCCAAGCAAAAGAATAGGAAATCAACCATGCGAACGACTCAAAATCCGTGTGTCTGCGGCAAAACCTAGCGCATGCGTATACGTTATTCAGCTCTGTCATTTGCCGCAATTTTTTAAACACGAAGGCGCGCTATAAAAGGAGCCTTAGGTCCCACTGGACCATTTATCAATCAACCATAGTGTGATGTAGAGCTTTTAAAGTCAAGTCAGCTTGAGCTACAGCTACTCCAAAGCAGTGAACAGCGGGAGCATTCCTCAAAACTATTTTATGTCTTCATCACAATACAAGAATTTTTGAGACTTGTATTTCCTTTCTCCAATGGAAACTATCTTTATTTGTGGCGGTAAATTTGAGATCGAAGTAGGTGGTTCGCACGTTATCTCATGCCACCATGCTGATGGAAGTAAACAATAGATATCTCGTATATATGCACGATCCTTCGCAGTAAAGCACTATTTGAGCAATAGTGAAAGTCACACCTGAAAAAAATTTCAAGCCTGTACGGGATTCGAATCACTGACCTCTGTGATACTAGTGCAGCGCTCTACCAATTGAGCTAACAAGCCAACTGGGAGCAGGCCATCAAATTAATTCGACATAAACCCGTAGATGATAAATCAAACAACAACAAACATATGAAACATATGTATGAACTGCGGTTATGAAACGTATATATGCACGATCCTTCGCAGTAAAGCACTATTTGAGCAATAGTGAAAGTCAGACCTGAAAAAAAAAAATTCAGGCCTGTACGGGATTCGAACCCCACTCGTGCACGATGCAAAATGTGTCCTTTCATTCCCAACACTGATAAAATATCGGGACCTACACGATCCATTAAGATCACCGATCACTTCACGTGCACCTCCGCCAATGTAATCTATTGCATAACTTGTACTTATTGCAAAAAGATATACATCGGCGAAACAGGCAGAAGACTAGGTGACCGATTCCGAGAACACCTTCGAGACGTGGAAAGGAATGACAAGGACACATCGAAACCAGTCGCTAGGCATTTTAATTTACCCAATAATTCTAAGCAACATATGACAATCTGCGGTATTTCCTTACACCTAGGTAGCACGGAAAGCCGTAAAAATCTTGAACAAAAGCTCATCTTTCAAACCGGAATTCTAAATCCCACAGGGATCAACGAACGCTTTTCATTCCACTAATTTATTCTTGTTTTTCTCGTTGCCATGTTCCCACCAATAACAGGCCTGTACGGGGCTCGAATCCCGTACAGGCCTGAAATTTTTTTTTTTCAGGTCTGACTTTCACTATTGCTCAAATAGTGCTTCATTACGAAGGATCGTGCATATATACGTTTCATAACCGCAGTTCATACATATGTTTCATATGTTTGTTGTTAATAGATATGTCATTAGCTCCTTTTGTTCGTCTACCAGCATTTAAATGTAACCCGCACACGTCAACGATGAGTGACAATTGAGCCTAGGTCTTCCCAGGGAAGACTTCCTTATATAGCGCCCCTTCGTGTTTAAAAGGCCTTTACTTTCGTGCCAACTGCCGCTAACGATTTCTGCGCCAGCGCGCATCAGAGTTGCGGAAGGAAAACCCTAGGCAACCGACCATCATTTGCTTGGTTGCTAGAAATTCATCTACAATGACTGATCCGCGGATTCATATTCATGATTTCCATGCCCCATATCTTGCGCCACCTGTGGCGGATCTGCTTTGAATCCAGTGTGTTCCCCTATTTAAATTTCTCTTCTAGGAAGGCCTTCTGCTTAGCGCTAAAACGGGGAGTCTTTCTCGAAGATCGCAATTCCCAGCTCTGCGGTAACGCCTGAACACTTTAGTCTGTAATCTCAGAACGTGCAATATACGGCTTTGCACTAGATCCTTCCTGACTTTTTTCAATGTAAAGCATCTTTGCCCTGTCGAGAAGCGAGTGCTTTTAATTTCCTCGATAAATATGCACTTTCTATACTGTATACGCCGCTACACCATGCAGTAGTGCTGAAAAGTACTCACGCATCCTTCAACTTAAAAAAAAAAATTGATCGATGTGTTTGTTGTCAATGGATGCAACTTCACCTCTACTTAAACGATGTCTTCTCTCTTTTCTTGAAAAGGAGGCTGCTTTTTGTCAAACAAAAGGATGTCTTAGAGTTCTCCAGAAGAAAAGTAACTTTCGGGAAAAATGAATAAAGGCTGATAGTTTCGAAAGAAACTGTTTGGGGCTGCGTCGGAAGGGGGGCGGGGGGTAACAAAATAATTTGGATATATCAACAAAGTTGAAATGGTAAATTGGCCACTGTAACGATTAGAAAAGCTGACGTTTCGAGCGTTAGCCCTTCGTCGGAGCGAATAGAGGAATTGTGGATGGTGTGTGCTTTTAAAGGCAGAAAATGGAGCTACGTTATTGGTGGGAACATGGCAACGAGAAAAACAAGAATAAATTAGTGGAATGAAAAGCGTTCGTTGATCCCTGTGGGATTTAGAATTCCGGTTTGAAAGATGAGCTTTTGTTCAAGATTTTTACGGCTTTCCGTGCTACCTAGGTGTAAGGAAATACCGCAGATTGTCATATGTTGCTTAGAATTATTGGGTAAATTAAAATGCCTAGCGACTGGTTTCGATGTGTCCTTGTCATTCCTTTCCACGTCTCGAAGGTGTTCTCGGAATCGGTCACCTAGTCTTCTGCCTGTTTCGCCGATGTATATCTTTTTGCAATAAGTGCAAGTTATGCAATAGATTACATTGGCGGAGGTGCACGTGAAGTGATCGGTGATCTTAATGGATCGTGTAGGTCCCGATATTTTATCAGTGTTGTGAATGAAAGGACACGTTTTGCATCATGCACGAGCGTATTTAAGGGGGCCCTCTGGTTGAAATCCAACAATAAAGTAGGTAATAACAAGAACAGTCACAGGATCATAACCATCTCTAGTAAACTGCTGAAAATTGGCAGGAGGCAAGTACTTGACCCTACGTACCAGCCCACAAGTAGAGTTGACCAGATTTGTTTAATCCTAGTTAATAATTAACAAGCACAAAGACTCTATCATTTTAAACTGTTGTTCTGCCCCCTCAAACTTAAAACACAAAATACATCCAATTGAGCTGGTTTTAAGAATCATGGATCTAATTAAAAAGCACTACAAACCTATTGTCGAAATCGGGTTTCAATCATTAATGTTGCCGTGGCAACTAATTCATTCCAAGAAAAGATTAACTCCTCAAAACCTCAACACTTTTCAGTCAAACTAAACTTTGCTCAATAGGTTTGTAGTATGTCATGTCTCAAATAACTGTGGCAAATTTGGTGTTGTTAGCTCAAATACATCCTGAGAAATATAAGGGGCCAGCACGATTTTCATGAAAAATCCATATTTGCGGGAAATGTGATTTAAAGGAAAAAGTGTATGGAAATATGGGTCCAAGATGGCTTTCAAAATAAAAACACAGCATGTTGGTTGAAATGTTTCAAAACAAACATGCCCAAAGTTATTTTTTGGTCTTCTTACTATTTTTCCTCTTTTGAGTGCATTCCAAGGTTCTATTTCTTCAAAAGACCCGCCTGCATGTTTCACCCTTGCCATGGATCCTCAGATCTTCATTACACTATTTAGCCTGTCTCCTGGCAACTTTGTATTTCTTGTGCTGATGTTGCACTCTCTTCTCTGTTTGTCAAATCCTCTCTGAATCCCTTCTCCTGGCTTCCATCTTAGCAGTATCACTAATAGTGAGCCCAACCTTTTCCATGACAGCGTGCTTCGAAGAAGCACCACCACTGTAATGTAAGGAAGCTGACGAAGCAGCCAGCTGCACTCTCCTTTTGCCATGCCACTTGTGTTTGGGACATTTGTTCCCCACCAGGGAGTCGATGGACTCATTAGCATTTTGGGAATAACCAGGCCAGCATCTTGCAAGACTTATTCTTGGAGTGGTATCATTGGGGGGGGTGATCACCCGTAGCAAGGAACTCTGTCATGCCACAGACTGCCACTTGACAAAGACTGAACTGCTTATTCCCATTCTGTTTACAGTGCTCTCTCACACTTCAACTTTACCTTGATGAGAAATTAAAGGAAACAATCTATTAATTTTCTAGTTTAAATCGAAATAAATTAGAGAATCATGGATTTGATTTCAAATTTTCCGGCATAATAAGTAACACTATGCAAAAATTTCACTAGGCTCACCTGAGGCACACGGTCCATGAGTATGTATTCTGTTTACAAACTCCCTTAGACTTTCCATTGATATCCTTGAGTAATTTCCCGGTCATCTGAAATAATTTCATCCGTGGAAGACGTATTAACAGCACAAGCACCACGTTTTCGCGAAGAAACCGGGATTGCTGGCGGTGGAATAATTTCGCTGACCACATCATCTTCACCAACGAATGTGATACTTACACTTCGTTCTCTCGCTGCGCTTGCCGCTGTTCTCGCTTGTTTTTGGACACCCTTT
Organism: Stylophora pistillata; assembly: GCF_964205215.1. Classification (NCBI taxonomy): domain Eukaryota; kingdom Metazoa; phylum Cnidaria; class Anthozoa; order Scleractinia; family Pocilloporidae; genus Stylophora; species Stylophora pistillata. The sequence continues at coordinate 15,617,627 of NC_142520.1, forward strand.
ACACTTATTTGAAATACCTTGCTTTAAAAAAGACTGTTTTTCTCTAGCTTCGGCATAATTTACCTCGATAAAAATGGAATTTCTAAACTGCGAACTGAAACGCATTGATCAAAAATGGAGACTATGTTGTAGCTCCTTGTAGCTTGTGTAGCCAGGCCTTTAAAACAACTTTTAGAAATCTCGAATGAACTACGAGATGTTTCGGAACTCGGAACTGCGGAACAGGGTATTACTTTACGTTAACGCCTTGTAAATTCGGAAAAAATCTATTGTTTTAAACTGGTTACCATGGCAACGGAAAAACAACCTTAAAGACGAGGCCATTTTTTGACCATGTAAAATAATTAATGTAAAAACAAACAATATATTCAAAATCTAGATAGATTCAAGTTTATATTTTTCCAAAAGAGATATTATATCTTGTAAAAGATGTAGTCATATCTTGTAAAAAATTTTTTAAAGATTACATAAAACCTATGTTATTGTGCACGCACAGATTCATATACGATCAGGCCAGGAGCCCATTACCCACATCAGGCTTATTTCGCAAGATAGAGACAGGAAATAAAATATGTATCTCTGCTAAGGAGTCAGCTCAAGCTTTTAATTTAAAAATCAAAAGAAACCTGACATAGTAGTCTTGCATTCAAGCTGTGGTAAACAAACTTTGCATATTTTATGATTAATAATGTCCACTCTTAAGGGTAGATAAGTACGATTATTCGCTCACAGATTTGTCGAAATCGGAATAAGCAGAAAGTTTGAATGTTTTAGATAAGGGTAGCTCCGCTGTTGGTTCTAAACAGTTTTCTTTAAATTTGCACCTAAGTCTTGACAAAATATTTCTGGTTCAATTTTAAACACCTTTTAAATATGTTGAGTGTTCCCACCTTCCCACGCAAAATCAAAGCTTAAAAGTAAAGACTTGGGAAACATCACAATAACTTATAATAAAAGGAAACAAGGCAACCAAGTTCTTCTTACACTGTAACCGAAGAGTCAGGAAAAAAACTGTTATTCAGAAGCTTTCCTTTTACCTACTATGGTTTTTTTTTTCCCAAGTATTATCGGGGCCACTATATTACATTCTTTTTTGAAAATCGCACTTTTCTGCTCTGCCAACCTGAAAACTCCCCTCCCCACCCCTTACGAATTTATCTACCCAAATGATTGGTGATCTTTTTTTTCGTGTCTTCTGAAAACTCCGATACCAAAAACAACTAACCTTGTTACGCTGTAATTTTTTTGTTATCACTTTTAATGTTTTTTTTAGCAAGTAAGTAAATATTATTCGAAAAATTGTTCACATTGTAACCAAAACAAAATATCCCACGCGGTATAACGGCTCTAATATGAAATTTGTAACATTTGATGATATTCTACTAGAGATATACACTGTAAGTGTCATTGTCCCTGATTATAAGTGCTTAGGCTTACTTTAAGTTGAGAAATGAAAATGTTATTAAACAATATCTCTTATATTACTAATTATATTCTTCTCATGCGAGTCTCAGATAGGTTTATTCAATTTAAATTGATTCTCTTTTTACCATAGTCACCTTATTTCTTGTAGAATTGAAAGACTCAAGTACTTCTTTTGTATATATTTGGTCACAATATACCTGAAGAGTTATTGATTAGAGTAATTTATATTTTATTCGTAGATTATTGGACTACAGCCCCTTTTCCTTTCAACCTTCCCCCCATGGCCCCTACGATGTATTTTGAATCCACAGCAAGCGAAAGAAGATTGTTATTCATTTTATGTCTTGTCCTGGTAACCCGTAAAGCTTTTTACCGCGAAAAGGACGCTAGGGATTTCACGCTGGCAGAATCGAGCGGAAGGGGACGGGTTTCCTCCCCCTAAGATGGAAGTAAATATGCCTCCAGTGGCTACGCAACTTTCCTTCCCGCCTCCTTCCTCCCACCCTAAAACTGGAAGGGTAACTAGGCTAAGAACTTGTGCACTGGGTTGATATACATATATCATAACGATTGTCTGATTGACGAGTATAAAGTGTGGCCTTGTCTATCAATATTCTATTTTAAACAATAATACATTTTTTTTAACTTTGGTAAATATGTCTGATCATTTCAGTGTAGTAACTGTTACAACTATCTCTTCAACACTTTCGTTTTCCCTGTGCATTGTCCTTTTACATTGCCTGCAAAATTAAAATTAGGAGGAATAGTCTTTACTTTTAACTTACAGATATCTTAGGTTGGTATTCTTCATGAATATCTCTTTTGGTAAGTCCTCCAACTGGTTGTTGTCCAGGTCCCTGTCAACAAATGGTGACAGTTAGTTTGTGTAACAAGCGTTCAGCTGCATTGCTGATATAAATCCATTATCGTTATTATCAATACCTTCAAGTGGAGAGAAATGTTTTGGGTAAGAAGCAAAGCTACTGATACTGCAAGAGATTCATATTTTGAGGCAAACGTGTCCACTGCATTATTTTATTTCGTTGATCGCGAGGAGTAGATATATCAGACAACCATCCATGCAACATGTATTAGCCATTGGCCAATCCTATTTTTGACAATTCACAGGAGGTTCGTGCTTTCTTCGGTGGCATTTCCTTTACCATTAAGAAATGAACTGAGAACACAGTCATTTTGTCAAGGAGCATTTGAAATAGCGTATCAATTTTTCGTAAAAAGGTGCTGCGCAGTAATTCAAAATTAAAAGCCTAACCCTGTGGAAAGGAGGCTTTTGCTTTGTCATTATAAAATGGAAGGAGAGATAATTTTTTCGCAATTTTGGCAATTAATTTACAAATGTCTTTCACATGATTTTTATGATGATATTTTGGCCAATTTACGGTTAACGGATACATATAATTTTTATTATCGGCACTGGAACCAACTGATTCGCATAATTGAGTTGCAAAGCACGAAAGCAGGACTCTAAGCCTTCGATCTTTCTTTCGGAAATGCGGAATTTTTATATCTCTTCCTTTTTCTGCGAGCTTTGAAAATTGTGATGAGTCTGTTACAGCCAATCTCAATTCTCTACATCTGCGATGATTTCCTTGCTCTATTCTGCTACGTTTATGGTATTTTCGACAATTTGAATATTTTCCTAAATATCATCTCTCGAACCTTACTAAGGCGTAAATCTTCAGAAATAAAGATTACTCCCTTAGCTCACCGCACCAAGAGATTATAAACTGGGAAAACTTATCCCCGTGACCCATGATGTATTTTAAATATCGCGCTATGCTTGGAAGTTATTCTTATTTATTAAAAACTAGATCATTGGATAATGCAATTCAAGACTTTTTATTGGCTTAACGATTATGGTATATCAGCCAATATGCCATAATCTACAAATATGGCAAGCGTGCGTGTCAGCTTGAAATTAAAAGGGAGCTAAATATTTAATAAAATTTAATAACTTAATTTAACGTTTTTAATAATGCAATTATTCCACTCGCGCTTTTTGGATATGAGATGATTATAGCCAACACGCGCTCGTTGAATAATTGTTAATTATACCTCCCATAATAACGCAGTTAACGATCTCTGTTTGTATGTATGTATGTATGTATGTATTTAAATCTTTATTTAAACAAGGAAAATCATCAGTTACATAATAAAAACTAAGATTAATCAACTGCTTTACGTGATTGCCGTGTGGGAATCCTATAAATTGACTACGTGAAGATTTCGCCTAAAATGGTTAATGGATGAAGCCTTTTTTAAGGTTTTGGGCAATTTACTCCATAACATGGCCCCGCTGTAAGAGAAGCTTCGTTTCAAATAATTGGTGTTTGGTTTGGACAAGGCCAGCCTTCCCTCAGAGTTTCTTATGTCGTACACAGAGTGATGCTGAGAGAAACGACTCTGTAGATAATCGGGAGCAAGGTTGTTTATAATTTTATACATCATTAGGGCTTTTTGTTTCTCTCGTCCAAGAGATAGCCTCTCCCAATCGAGGGTGGAGAGAAGGTGGTTTAAGCTCGTATCAAAGGGTAATTTAGTAATAATTCTGGCTGCTCGATTCTGTAATTTTTTGGAGCTTATCGCTTAAGTAGCCACTTAAACAGTCCCAGACGGGAATGCAGTAATCAAAATGAGGCAAATCAAAGCGTTATAAATTTGAATTGCAGTTTCTTTGGATATAAAGGGCCGTACACATTCTAGGGCGCCTACAGTTGAAGAGACTTTCTTGCAAATCTCTTCAACGTGGCTACCCCAAGAGAGTTGGGCATCTATAGTAAGACCCAAAGATTTGGTCTTGTCGACTCTCTTGATAATTTGGTCATCAATTCTGATTTCTAAGTCGTTACATTGGGCAGATAGTCATTGTCTTGATCCAATAATCATTAACTCTCTTTTAGCAACATTTAGACTTAGCTTGTTAGCTTTCAGCCAACAGCTAAGGTTATTCAATTCAGAGGTTAGAGCTAGCTCAAGCTCTGTTGATGTCTTAGCAGATATCGTAAGATTGGTGTCATCGGCAAACATTCTTGGGTGCAGCGCCCCGCATGGAGTTGGGAAGATCATTAATGTATATTAAAAAATAGCAAAGGACCCAATATGCTACCTTGCGGCACGCCGCAACTTAGGGTACGGGCAGATTATAGTTTGCCACCGACACTACAACTCTGAGTTCGGCCACTCAAGTACGACGAGAAGCACTTGATAGCTGCCAGTTCGACACCCAAGTAAGACATCTTGCGCAAGATTATCTCATGATCAATGGTTTCGAATGCCTTAGTAAGGTCAATAAAGACGACGCCGTTTAAGAGACCATTGTCGATATTTACCTAATTAACTGTCGTTGGGGTTTTCGGTGTTTAAGGTTTCAAATTAGTTTTTGAAAACTGTAGCTGCTCATTGTAATAACAAATTTAAGAATGCTTGCCTCACCATTCCAATAAATATGCATTATTGACCAAATCTGTTCGTTCAAGATGGCTGGATATTGTCCTCGTCCTTTTCTATTTTTAAGCGTTTTTGTGGTCCGAGACAAAATTGAAATGCATTAAAACGCAAAAAAAAAAAAGAGTAAGGCCAATATCCAGCCATCTTGACTGAACAGATTTGGTCAATAACAGATTTATTAGGTTGCAAAAACTGTTTGACATAATAAGAATAAGCAGTGACTAGTTTACTTCGAGAGTCGGAAAAGAAATCAAACAGTGTTTGCAACGCAATAAACCCATGCGAGTCGTTTAAAGTTTTCTTTGTTCTTCGCCTTTTTTGCACTCTGAATGGTCGTCATTGTAAAAAAAATTGATGAACTTTGTAGGCCTGCTCCACGCAATCCTTTTCTTGAGCTGGATCATGGCAGGTGTAGACAATCTCTTTTATGGGCTACCTAAAATGCACAAAGCTCGGCAGTCTAATGAAACTCCTCCTTTTCGACCCATAGTATCTTCAATAGGTACCTACAATTACAATTTATCTAAGTTTCTTTGTAATCTTCTAGAGCCACATGTCCCGCGTGAATACAACGTCCGCGACACGTTTTCCTTTGTACATGAAATCAACCAGTTATCAACCTCAGGGAAGTTCATGGTATCTTTCGATGTTGAGAATTTGTTCACTAGTATACCTCTTGATGAATGCATTGATCTGGCGATCAGATACATTTATCAAGGTAACCCTGGTCTTAAGATAAACGCCGCTGACCTAAAAACGCTTTTTACCTTCGCAACAGCTGAGACTGGTTTCTTGTTTAAAGGTGTGTTTTATGATCAAATAGATGGGGTTGCCATGGGGTCCCCACCTGCTCCAGTACTTGCAAACCTCTTTATGGGACATCATGAAAAAAAAACTGGCTAGATAACTATTCACTCTCTGAAGTTCTGTTCTACAGACGCTATGTTAATGACACCTTTTGTTTTTTCAATAGCGAGGAGGACGCGCTCGTGTTCTTTGATTATATCAACGCCACGCATCCTAGTATTCGTTTCACAATGGAAAATGAAATTGATAAGAAATTATCGTTTCTAGACATATTGTTAGACAACAATCATACATCCATCGTCACTAGTGTATATCGCAAGAAGACATTTACTGGCCTTCTTACTAATTATCTCAGCCTCGCCCCTTTGATTTACAAACTAGGTTTAGTCAGAACGTTGATTGACAGAGCATACAAGATCAATAATTCCTGGGTTGGTTTTCATCTGGATGTCAAGAAACTTATTTTCTTGCTACGGAAAAATTGTTTTCCATCTTGGGTCATAGACAAGATCATTTACAGATATCTAGCGAAGAAAAATAATTCTCCTACTGGACAGAACGCCTCTTCTAACTCCGGTAAACCCTCTGCGCACTATTATAAACTTCCCTATGTTGGTCGGTTTTCGAACATCGCTCAGACTAAGTTAAGACAACTACTCAAACGTTATTGTAGAGCTGATTTAGATATTCAGTTAGTCTTCAGTACGTTTAAACTCAGAAACATGTTCAGTGTGAGAGATTCAATACCGCTAGGTCTACGTTCGCGTGTCATATATAAATTTTCATGTGCTGGTTGTAATTTCAGTTATATTGGTGAGACCAATCGCCACATTTGTACACGAGTTGGTGAGCACCTCTTGTCGGACAAAACTTCGCATATTTACAAGCACCCGCAATCATCAAGGGCCTGTCTTGATTCTTGTGATACTGAATGTTTCACGATCTTAGATTCTGCCGCTTCAAAATACCAAATTAAGATCAAAGAGGCATTGCATATTAAGTGGGAAAAACCTATCCTTAATCAGTAATTGAAACATCTAGAATTGTGTCTTTCCTTTTAATTATGTTATTCCTTGGTCTTTTAATTTATTTTTATTATTATTACATTTATTTTTTTTATTTATCTATTTATTTTTTGATCTAGTCAAGCGCGCGCTATTTACATCTTTCGCGTTTTTAACATTTAAATGTAACGTAAGCCCTTACACATAGTTTGTGACGTACCTTAATTTAAATTCAAACGTACAACAGTTAAATGCTCATTTGCAACTGAAGATGACATGAGAATGTCGAAACATGTCTTTTAAATTTAAACTCAAACTTGTTTCTTTTTTGAGAGTTACTGTCACTCTGCTGTCTTTACGTCCTTTTGGTAACAATCCTTTTTGTTTTTAAATTTCAAATTTCAGTTTCCGTATTCATGCATGGTGCGTGTGATTGTATAAATTAACCAATCACTTTAAGAGGGCCAAGACATTGGGGTTTGCGGTGTTGCGGTCTTGACCCTTTTTTAATGCTGTATTGCGGTGAAGAACAACTCCCATTGCGGTTTTGCAATGATGTGAAAGCTTACGATGTACAATGTTTGTAATTTTAAATTGACGGTGTTTGGTAAAATTGGACATTTCTAGTGTTGCAAGTTCCAGTGTTGAAGAATAAGGCATGGGTCGCACTTGGCAAAGTCTGGTGTGAATGTGGTCACTTTGGTGTAAAAGTCTGTCATCGAGGCACATAATTCTCTACACTGAGAATAAACACTAATTAACACTAATTCTCTATACTGATAGGATAATTTCATAAATGACTCAAACATCATTGTTCGTGAAGTAATAAACAAGCTTTTAGCTGTTATGTTTAGATAAAACCATACTTCTATTTATAAACTCCATTGTATTTCTGTCTACAAGATATGAAGATTAAATTTTAAAATATATGCTTATACTAATAAACATTTCCTTCAGAACTCTGTTTCAGATTACATTCAGGGTTGTCATTCTTTTGCTACTTGAAAGTTTCGTGACAAGGTCTTACAAAACATTAGCAAGTCTTGTTCTTACCTAATTAACTGTCAAGCTAGATCGTTTTCAAACTCAATAGCTTTTGTAAATTTGATTCCTTTGCAATTCCCCAATCATAGCGCTGCATGTAAAATATGGTCGATACCCTTTGTTGTTTTACTGAAGAAATCATTTGAAGCGGCGTAGCTTGCGTGACAACAACAATTGACTTGCCGCTGTAACTTTGAAGCACGCGACCATCCTAAGGAATTTTCTCGAAGTGCCGCATCTTGAAAAAATTCTCTCCCTTAAATCTCGCTGGAGACTAAATTTTCTCTGCCGTGTCGATCGAGCCTTTGCAAATTAAGCGTGATTTTCCCACCGTTTTTGGTTGTTTCCGCGCTGCCAGTCCTGATTTTCGCTATTGCATAAATAGCGCTATCTACTGCGAGGATCGTGCATCTTACGTATCTAATACCGCAGTTCAAAATATATGAGCTTCATATATTCATTGTATCTGATTTATCACTTTCACGGGTTTATTACGAATCAACTTAACGGCCTGGAACCAGTTGGCTTGTTAGCTCAATTGGTAGAGCGCTGCACTAGTATCGCAGAGGTCAGTGGTTCGAGTCCCGTACAGGCCTGACTTTTTTCAGGTCTGATTTTCGCTATTGCATAAATAGCGCTATCTACTGCGCGGAAAGTGCATCATACGTATCTAATACCGCAGTTCAAAATATACGAGCTTCATATATTCATTGTATCTGATATCATTCTTCATGCTAAAGATGACCAGCAACATGATGATAGGCTTGAGAAGCTGTTAGAAAGATTGCAACAAAGAGGTTTGACCCTGAATCGTGAGAAATGCAAGTTTCAGATGCCCCAATTTGAATTCATAGAGTACCTATTGTCTATACGTGGTATCGGACCAACAGAATCCAAAGTTCAAGCAGTAGTCAATGCCAGAGAGCCCGAGTCTGTAGCTAAAGTAAGAAGTTTTATGGGACTTGTGAATTTCAGTGCAAAATTCATTCCAAATCTGACCACAGTTGCAGAGCCACTTCGACAGCTGACACGAAAAGGTGTAAGTGGGGTGTGAAAGCAACAAGAGGCATTCAAAGCTCTGAAGGAAACAATAGCAAGTGCTCAGACATTAGCTTACTATTTTTTACTAAACTTAGCTTACAAGGATGCCAAAACAAGAGTCATTGCTGATGCAAGTCCGGTTCGACTGGGTACTGTTCTTGCTCAAGAACACAATGGCAATTGGAGACCAATCTACCATGATGCAAGCAGAAGTCTAACAACAGTTGAAAGAAGATATTCTCAAACGGAAGGAGAAGCTTTGGCTTTAGTTTGGGCCTGTGAAAGGTTTCATGTCTATCTATATGGAAAACGTTTTGAGTTAGAAACTGATCACAAACCAGTTGAAGTGATCTATTCAAGTAAATCTCAGCCTTCTGCGAGAATTGAAAGATGGGTCTTACGACTCCAACCATATGAGTTTACAGTGATGTATCGTCCAGGCCCACAGAACATAGCTAAGGCTTTGTCTTGCCTAACCCAAGAAGTTTCAAATGAAAGTAAGAATGTGGCAGAAGAATACATTCGGTACGTTGCGGAGAATGCAGCCCCTAGAGCCATACCTATCCAGGACATTGAAAAAACATCTGCTGAGGATGAAGAAATTGCACTGTTAAGGAAGTGTGTTCAGACCAATGATTGGACTGTCGGCGAGCCAGTCTTTAAAGCTGAAAGAAACGAGCTAACTGTGCTAGGAAGGTTAGTGTTGAGAGGAACTAGGTTAGTAATCCCGAAGAAACTTCGCAAGTAAATACTAGATCTAGCACGCGAAGGCCACCAAGGAATTGTTAACACCAAGCAAAAACTCCGTACCAAGCAATGGTGGCCTGGCATAGACCATCAAGCTGAACAGAGGTGCAGAACATGTCATGGTTACCAGCTTGTTAGTAAACCCTTGCCCCTAGAACCATTGAAGACAACACAACTCTCTACACAGCCCTAGCAAGACCTCGCCGCAGATCTGTTAGGACCCCTTCCAACGGGTGAATATCTACTGGTGATTGTGGATTACTTTAGCCGATTCTTTGAAGTAGCTGTGACCAAATCAGTGACATCCAGCAAAATTATTAGCTGTCTGGGTACAATGTTCGCTACTCATGGACTACCGCTGTGAATTAAACCAGACAACGGTGCACAATTTGTGGCAGAAGAATTCGAAGTCTACCTCGAAAACGACAACATCGGACACAGAACATCAACTCCATTGTAGCCACAAGCCAATGGTAAAGTCAAGAGACAAAATAGGAGTTTGCTAAAAGCAATGCGGGTTGCGCACAGCGAGGGACTTGATTGGCGGAAAGAATTGCAGAAATTCTTGCTCGGTTACAGAAGCACGCCACATACAACGACTGGAGTGAGTCCTGCTAAATTGTTATTTGGAAGAGAGATTCCTTCAAAGCTGCCAGGTGTAGAAGAGTTGCACTCAGCTAGTAATGACAGTGAAGACTTGGACAGAGATCGTGAAAGAAAGCAAAAGGGCAAAGACTATGCTGATAATTTGAGAGGTGCTTGTGAGTCTAACCTGAAAGAAGGAGACAAAGTTCTTCTTCCGAAACCGCGGTCAGACAAGCTGTCACCATCATTTGAAGCCACACTCTATGAGGTGGTGAACAAAGAAGGAGGTCATGTGGAAATTAAGTCTCCAACTGGTGCCCACTACAAAAGAAGCGTTGCTCACCTGCAGAAGTATGAGGAGGATAAATCACAAGAAACAGCAGGAAGTAATCCTAATGGACATTGCCAAAAGACCCAAGAGCTAGGCTGGAAAAGGAACCAAGAGTCTCAACTCAGCATTATGTGTTGCGGCTCAGGCGCAATCGTCAACCAGAGAGGCTAAAAGTTTGTAACCTTGGTTAAGACTTTGTTTATTGCCTTAAGAAGGACATTTCACCTTTATGAATATGTCATTATGTAATGATATTAGACATTTGTTAGGACATTTTTTTGGACATTGTAGTTTTTCTGTTGAGTTGAGCCATTTGGAAAGGGTTATAGTATGTATTGTTATTTTGTTTAAGGAACGGTACTGGACAAAGTATTCGGAAAAAGGAGAGACTCTAGTACCTATGATGTAATTGTGTACGGCCGAAAGGAATTAGAGGAATTAAAAGCATATGGTCGAGTGTCGAGTTCAATCTGTTTTGTGTGCGCGTAATTTAGTTGAATCCAAATGTTTCACAGACCGTGAAACACTACAGGGATCATCAAGCTCTCTCATCCCGTACTCTCATCCCGTGGTCTCATCCCATCATCAAGGTCTCTCATCCCGTAGTCTCTACGGAGTTGGTATTCCAAAACCGGTCATCTCTATCTGTTTCATCCTCCATGCCGAATTGCCTTAAACATAGTTTCTTTAATGTGCTCGCGCTGTCATTTATTGCTGCTATTTTTAGATGGGCCTTTACTTTTCGAGCCAACTGCCGCTGACGATTTCTGCGCCAGCGTGCTTCAGAGTTGCGAGAAGAAAACCCTATTTTCCATGCAACCGACCATCATTTACTTGGCTGCTAGGAGTTTATCTACAATGACTGATATGCGGCTCCATATTCATGATTTCCATGCCCCATATCTTGACCCATCTTTCACAGATCTGCTTTGAATCCAGTGCGTTCCCTATTTTAAATTTCACTACAAGTTGCAGTGGTGATGAAACGTACTCATGCATCCTTCAACTTGAAAAGAACAAAAGATCGGCGCGTTTTTTGTCAATGGATGCAACTTCTCCTCTCCTTAAAGCGATGTCTTCTGTCTTTTTTTGAAGAGGAGACTGCTTTTTTTCAAACAAAAGAATGGCTTAGAGTTCTCTAGAAGAAAATTAACTGTCGGGAAAGACTGGATCTCTCACTGAACCCATCTGTTGAGAACGACTCAATAAACCCGCAGTTTATTGCGTAATCAAATTCAATTACGGTTATAAGAAACCGGATGTCTTTATAAAGGCCTTGAAGAATCCGTGGAGGCTCGTGAGGAATCTAACACCGTCCAGTAGTCTGTGATAATGTGCAGAGAAAAGAGCTGAGGTGTTCACCACTGGTATTTTGTTACTTGATTGTGCTGAAGAAACGTGGTTCGGAGATACAGGAAAGTGGGGTCTGGATTTAGGAAGGAATAGTACACAGGATTCCTACCCCCCCCCCCCCCCCTCCAAAGTCTTGAACATTTTTATCAGATCAACAAAGTTTGTAAATTTTGCGTATACCGTGATAATGTTTCGTAGACTCTTGGAGAGAAATTAAGGGAATTGACACATTTTCAAGTGGTCGTTTACAGTTATTGCATTGTAAGTTTAAATGACTGGCGTCATTTAAACTGGGTTGCCATTATAGGTGTCGCTAAACGGTTTTTTTATTTTTGTTTTTGTTTTTATTTCGTGTTTTAATTCTTTTTATATTCGTTCGTTCGCGCAAGGAAGAATGAACAAAACACTGCAACACATCCTTGAACACTGAAGTACATAGAACATTCTTGACTTGATAACGAAACTATTTAAGAAAGAGGGGAAGGGTCTAACGGTACATTTGACCCTAGAATGATCCCTCAACAAATTCCATTACAAATACTTCTTCGATAATCCATTTTTGCGAACTAATACAATGCATGTTTCAGAGGAAATCTCTTTGTCTATGTTTTAGTGCGGCTTTATTGGGACATGACCAATGATATACATAAAATATGCAGTTTAACCCACGCATTCAAATGTCTGTTTTGAAGGTGGGATTTGACTTCTTCCTCTTACATCAATATTAAGATAGACTCCAGACTTACAGCCATTCCAGCTGGGTATTGTTACTGAAAATGCCTGACGGCAATTTCTTTAACTGGTTGTTTTTCAGCAGCCTGTCAAAGTTTAGTAAATGTATTGTCAATTACATAGTATCTGACAACAAAGTTCAGCAAAGAAATGTGCTTGAATCTATTCCTCATTAAACCAATATTCTCATTGATTTGATATTTACATTTTACTCTGACATCTCAAGGCACCAGAGAGAATAAGAAGCTATAATCTGTGACAATATGAACTGAGATAAAATCGATTTTTTTTAGCTCTGAAAGCAACTTGATAAATTATTGTTGTACTAAACAAGGCTCTACATTACACACTGTCATGTATTGTAGTTCTCATAATAAGCCAAGCTTAATATGCTAAGCTAAGGGGTGAGTAAATTAACAGCTATGGTTTGGAAAGGGAAAATATTGGAATAGTCATATAAAACGCACACTGAAAATAGTTTGTTGAAGATTAGATAAAACCTGTTTTATTGTGCACGCACAGATTCATAGGATACGATCAGGCTTTTTTCGCAAGACAGAGGGAGGGAATAAAATTTGTATCTCTGCTGGGAATCATCTCAAGCTTTTAAAATCAAAAGAAACCTGACATAGTAGTATTGCATTCAAGCTGTATTAAACAAACTTTGCATATTTTATGATTAGTGATGTTCGCTCCTAAGGGTGGATAAGAAGGATTATTCGAACACGGATTTGTCTAAATCAGAATAAGCAGAAAGTTTGAATATTTTAAATAAGGCTGCTATCATATTCTGTTCAATCCTGTTTTTCTTTTCTCCGCTATTGGTTTTGAACAATTTTCTTTAAGTTTACACCTGAATCTTAACAAAATATTTCTGGTTTAATATTGAACACCCTTTTAATAGATTGAATGTTTCCTCCGCCCCTCGCAAAATTAAAACTTAAAAGTAAAAGGCTTGGAAAACAACAAAATAACTCATAATAAAAGGAAACAAGGTAACCAAGTTCTTGTTACACTGTAAGTGAAGAGTCTGAAAAAAATGTAATAAAGAAGCTTTCCTTTTGCCGTCCAGTGAACACCGTCCAGTAGTTTGTGATAATGTGCAGAGAAAAGAGCTGAGGTATTCACCACTGGTATTTTGTTACTTGATTGTGCTGAAGAAACGTGGTTCGGAGACACAGGAAAGTGGGGTCTGGATTTAGGAAGGAATAGTACAAGGGACTCCTGCCCCCCCTCCAAAGTCTTGAACATTTTTATCAGATCAACAAAGTTTGTAAATTTTGCGTATACCGTGATAATGTTTCGTAGACGCCTGGAGAGTAATTAAGGGAAATGACATATTTTCAAGAGGTCGTTCACAGTTATTGCATTGTAAGTTTAAATGACTGGCGTCATTTAAACTGGGTTGCCATTATAGGTGTCGCTAAGCTGTTTTTTTTTTATTTTTGTTATTGTTTTTGTTTTTATTTTGTGTTTTTTTCTTTTTATATTCGTTCGTTCGCGCAAGGAAGAATGAACAGAACACTGAAACACATCCTTGAACACTGAAGTACATAGAACATTCTTGACTTAATAACGAAACAATTTAAGAAAGAGGGGAAGGGTCTAACGGTACATTTGACCCTAGAATGATCCCTCAACAAATTCCATTACAAATGTTTCTTTGATAATCCATCTTTGCGAACGAATACAATGCATGTTTCAGAGGAAATCTCTTTGTCTATGTTTTAGTGCGGCTTTATCGGGACATGACCAATGATATACATAAAATATGCAGTATAACCCACGCATTCAAATGTCTGTTTTGAAGGTGGGATTTGACTTGTTCCTCTTACATAAATATTAGGAAAGACTCCAAACTTACAGCCATTCCAGCTGGTTATTGTTACTGAAAATGCCTGACGGCAATTTCTTTAACTGGTTGTTTTTCAGCAGCCTGTCAAAGTTTAGTAAATGTATTGTCAATTACATAGTATCTGAAAACAAAGTTCAGAAAATAAATGTGCTCGAATCTATTCCTCATTAAACCAATATTCTCATTGATTTGATATTTACATTTTACTTTGACATCGCAAGGCAATAGAGAGAATAAGAAGCTATAATCCGTGACAATATGAATTGAGATAAAATCGATTTTTTTAGCTCTGAAAGCAACTTGATTACTTATTGTTGCACTACACAAGGCTCTACATTACACACTGTCATGTATTGTAGTTCTCATAATAAGCCAAGCTTAATATGCTAAGCTGAGGGGTGAGTAAATTAACAGCAATGGTTTGGAGCGGGAAAATATTGGAATAGTCATATAAAACGCATACTGAAAATGGTTTGTTGAAGATTAGACAAAACCTGTTTTATTGTGCACGCGTAGATTCATATGATACTATCAGGCTTTATTCGCAAGACAGAGGGAGGGATTAAAATTTGTATCTCTGCTGGGAATCAGCTGAAGCTTTTAAAATCAAAAGAAACCTGACATAGTAGTATTGCATTCAAGCTGTATTACACAAACTTTGCATATTTTATGATTAGTGATGTTCGCTCCTAAGGGTCGATAAGAAGGATTATTCGAACACGGATTTGTCTAAATCAGAGTAAGCAGAAAGTTTGAATATTTTAAATAAGGCTGCAATCATATTCTGTTCAATCCTTTTTTTTTTTCTCCGCTATTCGTTTTGAACAATTTTCTTTAAGTTTACACCTGAATCTTAACAAAATATTTCTGGTTTAATATTGAACACCCTTTTAATAGGTTGAATGTTTCCACTGCCCCGCGCAAAATTAAAACTTAAAAGTAAAAGGCTTGGAAAACAACAAAATAACTCATAATAAAAGGAAACAAGGTAACCAAGTTCTTGTTACACTGTAAGTGAAGAGTGTGAAAAAAAATGTAATCAAGAAGCTTTCCTTTTGCCTACTATCGTTTCTTTTGCCCAAGCATTATCGGGGACCTCTATATTGCATTCTATTTTTTAAAACAAGTTACCTTTTTATGCTCTGCCAACCGTAAAACTCCTCTCTTCCACCCCTTACGAGTTTGTCGAGCCCAAATGATTGGTGATCTTTTTTTCCGTGTCTTCAGAAAACTCCGATATCAAAACAACTAATCTTCTCACGCTGTATGTTTTTTGGTCATCACTTTAAATATCTTTTTTTTAGCAAGTAAGGAAACATATTTCAAAAAGTTGTTCCCATTGTAACCAAAAAAAAATATCCCACGCGGTATCACGGCTCTAATATAATATGAAAGTTGTAACATTTGAGGATATTCCAGCAGATTTATACACTGTAAGTGTCATTGACCCTGATTATATGTGCTTGGGCTGACTTTAAGTTCAGAAATGAAAATATTATTAAACAATATCTCTTATATTACTAATTATATTCTTCTCCTGCGAGTCTCAGATAAGTTTATGCAATTCAAATTTATTCTCTTACCATAGTCACCTGATTTCTTGTAGAATTGAAAGACTCAAGTACTTCTCACGTATATATTTCGTCACAATATATCTGAAGCGTTATTGATTAGCGTAATTTATTTTTTATTGGTAGAGATGTTGGGCTACAGCTTCTTTTCCTTTCAACCTTCGCCCATGCCCCGTACAAAATACTTTGAACTCGCAGCAGAAAGAAGATTATCGTTAATTTCATGTCTTGTCCTTGTAACCCCTAAAGCTTTTTACCGCGAAAAGGACGCAAGGGAGTTCACGCCGGCAGAATCAAGCGGAAATGGACGAGTTTCCTCTCCCCTAGGATGCAAGAAATAAGCCTCCAGTGGCTACGCAACTTTCCATATCCCGCCTTCTTCCTCCCACCCTAAATCTCGAAAGGTAACTAGGCCAAGAACCTGTGGACTGGGTTGATATACATATATCATAACGATTGTCTGATTGACGACTACAAAGTGTGGCCTTATCTATCAATATTCTATTTTAAACAATGGTAATTTTTTTTTAACTTTGGTGAATGTCTGATCATTTCAGTGTAGTAACTACTACAACTATCTCTTCAACGCTTTCGTTTTCCCTGTGCATTGTCCTTTTACATTGCCTGCAGGATTGAAATTAGGAAGAATAGTCTTCACTTTTGACTTACAGAGTTCCTAGTATGGTATTCTTCATGAATATCTCTTTTGGTAAGTCCTCCAACTGGTTGTTGTCCAAGTACCTGTCAACAAATGATGGCAGTTAGTTTGTGTAACGGGCGTTCAGCTGCAATGCTGATATAAATGCATTATCGTTATCATCAATACTTTGAAGTAGTGAGAAATGTTTTGGGTAAGAGGCAAAGCTACTGATACTGCAAGAGATTCATATTTTGAGCCAAGCGAGTCCACTGCATTATTACACTTCGTTGATCGCGCGGAGCCGATATATCAGACATTCATCCATGCCACATGTATTAGCCATTGGCCAATCCTATTTTTGATAATCCACAGGGGTTCGTGCTTTCTTTGTTGGCATTTCCTTTACCATTAAGAAATAAACTCGGGACACAATGATTTTGTCAAGTTGCATTTGAAATAGCGTATCGATTTTTCGTAAAAAGGTGCTGCGCAGTAATGCAAAATTAAGAGCCTAGCCTTGTGGAAAGGAAGCCTTTTCTTTGCCATTATGAAATGTACGGAGAGATAATTTTTTCGCAATTTTTGTAATTTTTGCAATAAATTTACAAATGTCATTATGGGCCAGCCAAAGACCAGCGCGTGGTAACGATGACTTAAACCAGATCAGGTAGAACCTGTCAATACATCACAGTGTCGGTGTGTTGATAATATATTTTTGTTTTAACAATTCGTTCACGCCAATTTGTTATACCTTAATTTAGAGCTTTAGGAAGTTTTCGGGGTTTTCATTTAGGCCCAATGATCTGGTTACTTTACTAATCGCTTTTTGGTTTCTTGATAGTTTGGTTAGATTGACGTCTCCGTGTTTAGTTACTGCTTTTTAGATAGAGATTTTTATTTAGAGTTTTAGTCCAGGATAAGACACCGTGTACACATGGTCCTTTTTGGAATAAAAGACAAGTGTGGATTGTAATTCTCGATAAAGTAATCACGATCCGCGAGTAACAGAAAGCAACAACTTGTAATACACTCAAGACCTACGGATTTGCATGCATAAAGATCGCATGTGTTTAATTTATCCTAGGATATGCAGTTCTTTTTTCGGTTAAGAGCAAGTGTGTAACGGACGCGAGTAAACGCTTTTCTATTTAACCGCGGTGTACTACACTTTGTTCGCACAATACTTTAGTAATTTCTTCAAGCATAGATTCCAGTTCTCCGCTTTGATATAAGAACGCTACAAAGAACAGGATAAAAAAAAGAGAGGAAGATTCTTTGTTTGAAGGTCTATCGCATATGCGTGTATCAACCCAGGAATCGAGATTAAATTCTAGCTTGAAAAGAAACATTTGCAGCAAAAATGATTTTTCTTTTAACTTTTGTATGATATTTCCTCAATATATCAATCCGGAAAGTACTGAAACTACAGTGAGTTTTATTTCAGGCCTACATGTATCTAGAATATAAATTTTCCTTTGGTCGGAGGGCACATTTATGCAAGTGTATTTTCTTATATTTCCTGACGAGAATTTATTACACATTCCAATAATGAGCAGTTATTTGTAGCTTGACCAAGTAGATAAAGAGGTCATGTGCAAGAGTGTTCACCACAGGTTTGCAGATTTAAGATAGCACATACGGTTACGATAATTTCTACCCTTGTAATATGAACCCAGCTGCTGGCGATACATCTGGAGATGAGCATATTCGAATAATCCCGCGAAGAAGTTCTGACGGTTCAGAACTTATCGCCGATCTTGTAGATCGAATCTTTGAGAAATTAAAAAGAATTATTGATACTAAACTTGGTGCCTTTAAGAGAAGTATTCATTTCCAAAGTATCATTTCTGGATAAGGATATCGTGTCCTTTCCGGATACCTGTGGACATTCCCTTTTTTTTTTCTTAAGAATTCATGATTGCTTGACCCGTAATTGACTTAGGTAAACTTTGTTACTTTGCGTCATGATAGACAACCAAAGTCTGTGGAATCCTATCGTCTTGGTGGTACAAATGGAAATATTTCACGGATTTTTTTTTTAGGTGACAGAATGTATCAAAGAGTTGTAATTAAGGAAGGAAGGGGTGGGGAGACGATGTTAACTTTAACAATTTACGATGAACCGTTCTATATTTTAGTGGTTGATGATTTAATTCTAGGTACTTGACCGTTGACTTATACTAGGAAGATAACAAAACTTTCTGTCTTTTAACATAAATAGTTTCTCCAGTGGTATTCAGATCAAGCGTTTCTCTGGAGAAATGCATTGAGGCCTGAGTCGAAGACCCTTGACAATTGTTAGATCCAAGCAATATTGATTATATGTCCTTGGGCTGACTGTAAGTTTAGAAATGAAAATGTTATTAAACAATATCTCTTATATTGCTAGTTATATTCTTATCCTGCGAGTCTCAGATAGGTTTATGCAATTCAAATTGATTCTCTTACCATAGTCACCTGATTTCTTGTAGAATTGAAGGACTTAAGTACTTCTCACGTGTATATTTGGTCACAATATATCTGAAGCGTTATTGATTAGCGTAATTTATTTTTTTATTGGTAGAGATGTTGGGCTACAGCTTCTTTTCCTTTCAACCTTCGCC
The DNA here is from genome assembly GCF_964205215.1 of Stylophora pistillata. NCBI lineage: Eukaryota > Metazoa > Cnidaria > Anthozoa > Scleractinia > Pocilloporidae > Stylophora > Stylophora pistillata. The sequence continues at coordinate 15,636,833 of NC_142520.1, forward strand.
CATGCCTCCTACAAAACACTTTGAACTCACAGCAAAAAGAAGATTATCATTAATTTCATGTCTTGTCCTTGTAACCCCTAAAGCTTTTTACCGCGAAAAGGACGCAAGGGAGTTCACGCCGGCAGAATCAAGCGGAAGTGGACGCGTTTCCTCTCCCCTAGGATGCAAGAAATAAGCCTCCAGTGGCTACGCAACTTTCCATATCCCGCCTTCTTCCTCCCACCCTAAATCTCGAAAGGTAAGTAGGCCAAGAACCTGTGGACTGGGTTGATATAAATATATCATAACGACTACAAAGTGTGGCCTTATCTATCAATATTCTATTTTAAACAATAGTAATTTTTTTTAACTTTGGTGAATGTCTGATCATTTCAGTGTAGTAACTGTTACAACTATCTCTTCAACACTTTCGTTTTCCCTGTTCATTGTCCTTTTACATTGCCTGTAGGATTAAAATTAGGAGGAATAGTCTTCACTTTTGACTTACAGAGTTCTTAGGTTGGTATTCTTCATGAATATCTCTTTTGGTAAGTCCTCCAACTGGTTGTTGTCCAAGTACCTGTCAACAAATGATGGCAGTTAGTTTGTGTAACGGGCGTTCAGCTGCATTGCTGATATAAATGCATTATCGTTATCATCGATACCTTGAAGTAGTGAGAAATGTTTTGGGTAAGAAGCAAAGCTACTGATACTGCAAGAGATTCATATTTTGAGCCAAACGAGTCCACTGCATTATTACATTTCGTTGATCGCGCGGAGCCGATATATCAGACATCCATCCATTCCACATGTATTAGCCATTGGCCAATCCTATTTTTGAGAATTCACAGGGGTTCGTGCTTTCTTTGGTGGCATTTTCTTTACCATTAAGAAATAAACTCAGGACACAATGATTTTGTCAAGGAGCATTTGAAATAGCGTATCGGTTTTTCGTAAAAAGGTGCTGCGCAGTAATGCAAAATTAAGAGCCTAACGTCGTGGAAAGGAAGCTTTTTCTTTGCCATTATGAAATGTACGGAGAGATAATTTTTTCGCAATTTTTGTAATTTCTGCAATAAATCTACAAATGTCATTATGGGCCAGTCAAAGACCAGCGCGTGGTAACGATGACTTAAACCAGATCAGGTAGAGCCTGTTAATACATCACAGTGTCTGTGGGTTGATAATATATTTTTGTTTTGACAATTCGTTCACGCCAAGTTGTTATACCTTAATTTAGAACTTTAAGAAGTTTTCGGGGTCTTCATTTAGGCCCAGTGATCTGGTTACTTTACTAATCGCTTTTTGGTTTCTTGATAGTTTGGTTAGATTGACGTCTCCGTGTTTAGTTACTGCTTTTTAGATAGAAAATTATAGTTAGAGTTTTAGTCCAGGATAAGACACCGTGTAATCATGATCCTGTTTGGAATAAAAGACAAGTGCGGATCGTAATTCTTGATAAACTAATCACGATCCGCGAGCAACAGTAAGCAACAACTTGTAATACACTCAGGACCGACGGATTTGCATGCATAAAGATCGCATATGGTTAATTTATCCTAGGATATGCAGTTCTTTTTTCGGTTAAGAGCAAGTGTGTAACGGACGCGAGTAAACGCTTTTCAATTTAACCGCGGTGTACTACACTATGTTTGCACAATACTCAAGTAATTTCTTCAAGTATAGACTCCAGTTCTCCGCTTTGATATAAGATCGCCCCAAAAAACAGGATAAAAAAGAAAGAGAGAAAGATGCTTTGTTTGACGGTCTATCGCATATGCGTGTATCAACCCAGGAATCGAGATTCAATTCTAGCTTGAAAAGAAACATTTGTAGCAAAAATAATTTTTCTTTTAACTTTTGTATGATATTTCCTTAATATATCAATCCGGAAAGTACTGAAACTACAGTGAATTTTATATGAGGCCTACATGTATCTAGAATATAAATTTTCCTTTGGTCGGAGGGCACATTTATGCAAGTGTATTTTCTTATATTTCCTGACGAGAATTTATTACACATTCTAATAATGAGCAATTATTTGTAACCTGACCAAGTAGATAAAGAGGTCATGTGCAAGAGTGTTCACCACAGGTTTGCATATTTAAGATAGCACATACGGTTACGATAATTTCTACCCTTGTAATATGAACCCAGCTGCTGGCGATACATCTGGAGGTGAGCACATTCGAATAATCCCGCGGAGAGGCTCTTACGGTTCAGAACTTATCGCCGATCTTGTAGATCGAATCTTTGAGAAATTAAAAAGCATTATTGATACTAAACTTGGTGCCTTTAAGAGAAGTATTCATTTCCAAAGTATCATTTCTGGATAAGGATATCGTATCCTTTCCGGATACCTGTGGACATTCCCTTATTTTTTCCTAAGGATTTATGATTGCTTGACCCGTAATTGATTTAGGTAAACTTTATTACTTTGCGTCATGATAGACAACCAAAGTCTGTGGAATCCTATCGTCTTTGTAGTACAAATAGAAATATTTCACGGATTTTTTATTGGGCGACAAATTGTATCAAAGTGTTGTACTTAAGGGAGGGGGTGGGAAGACGATGTTAACTTTGACAATTTACGATGAATCCTTTTCGATTTTGATGGTTGATTGCTTAATTTTAGGTCCTTGACAGTTGATTTTTAGTAGGAAGATATCAAAACTTTCTTTTTTTAACATAAATAATTTCTCCAGTGATTTTCAGATCAAGCATTTCTCTGGAGAAATGCATCGAGGACTAAGTCGAAGACCTTTGACAATTGTTAGATCCAAACAATATCTTAATTTCCGAAAGCATAGTCACAGAATCAGAAGACGAAAGAGATTAAAAAGCTGCGGATGATTACCGTACGTGAACACAGGCTCGCGCCTGCGCTCTCCTGCTCAAAAATTAATGGAAAATTAATGAGAGGGTTGAGAAATAAATCAAGCCCGTTCTGGCCTGCTGGTATGTCGGATGATAATGGCCTTGGCTGAAAGATTATCCTCAAAATCTGATATTTGCCCTCGAAGCTTCGCTTCTCGGCTAAATATTTATTTTTTCGGACAATCTCTCAGCCGCGGACATTATCAGCCGACATACCAGCCGCCCGAAGGGGTTTATTTACTAAATACCACAGGGATTTTTAAAATGAAGATTTCAATGAGGGACGGTGAACGGTGTACAATTATGATAAATCCTGGAAAGAAAATACATAAATGTTTCTAATTCGCGCACCGTGCACTCTCGTACCATCCCGGTATCTATTTTATTCGTGAGCTTTTGTACTTAAAAGATATTGGCGTTAAAAAAAAAAAGAAAAAAAAAAGATAGGAATAGTTTTCAGAATCTGCACCCGGAAATATTGTAATCGTTGCAGATATAAAGTAGCAAAAATCATTTTTGTTCAATTAATTAATTATTTGAATAGGTGCGATGTCCGGTTGCTATGTAAATTCCTCCCGTTACTATCTTAGAGGTCACGTGACGACGCGTTTATGGCTTGAGCAGATTTAAACACGAAGGCGCGCTATAAATAGGTTTGCTCCGCCACTTGATTTCAGCTCAAATGAAACAAGCATCCAACATTGCGACCAACGGTCTGAGCATAAGTGAAACGGTGTGCATGGGAGACCCAGTAAAAGTATTACTTTGGTTCAAAAATTAGAAGATAGTGACTCTTGTTGACTCTCATTCCCATAATTTAGCTTCTATGGATTTTATTTGGCACAAACACATTGTTCGGCCATTCAAAGTGCGATCTACGGTCGACTATGCAGTCGTACAGTTTTCTTTTCAAAATTCGCGCCGTGTAAGTTCGACTTACATCCCCAAGCCCCTTATACACATCGCTTGGCTGAGCCTTCAGATTATTCTTATTGAAACTAGCGGCGTCATAGATACTGCATGCGCAATATTATCGCTAACAATGCCTCTAAGTAAGTGCGATTATCAGCCAGAATTTCACAACTCTAGTGGTTGTACGGCAACATTCTTAGCTGTCTCTGCTCAAAAAATATTTATTGTGGAATTTGTGCGATATGGCGGACGGAAATAACCCATATATACCCGAGAAAAAGCGTCCAACAGATCGAGGTATTCTGTTTTCTTTTAACAGAGAGCTTCCTCGAACTCAAGAGAGCAGACTTCTTGGCATCAGACTGCGTCAAAATGGCAAAAGGCGCGTTAAATCTAACAAAAGCGACCTGAAGTACACATGATGCGGATCTGATGGAGGTTCTTCTGTTAGCTTTTGAGGAGAAAATGGAGAGGAAAGGACTGAAATCGAGCCAACTGAGCTTATAATCAACTGGAAGCACAGCTAGTCCGGACTCCTCTCTTGTTTCTACACCTTCTACCACACGGTTTTCTTTTCCTTCAGCGTCTTCCACTATATCTTCGCGTATTTCTTTGCGTACTTCTTCCACTATATCTTTCTCTGATCCTGTTTCTCTAATTTCCCCTCACATGCAGAACACACACCACAAAGAATGCACATCACTGCGCCTTCAGCAGAGAACGACCCCATATAATTTATCTCTGCAGCGGGGAGCTTTGCGAACTCTGTATTCTTTTTTTTTTTTTGTAGCACTCTCTCCACCGCATGCTGTTATTATGGAAAACTCGTCGTTTGCGATGTACAAATCTTTAATCGACAAAGTCATGTTGTGTCCGTAACAGTTTCATGTGTATGTGGAGATTCATTCAAGTGGCTCTCCTCCTCTATCAGTAAACAAGGGATCGTAAAAATTTAGGTAAGACTTTAAATTAACTCTAATTCAACAACAGATGGTAAAATTAAAATAAAATATTTATCTTAAACTTGTGAGAAAGATTGTTGATATTTCCCTCGATACACTGTAAATTACAACTACGAAAAGGCAAACTCGCATTTGTTAAGAAAGGATTGCAAAATTTGTTTTGTTTTCCATTTAAAATGGAATAATGAAAGTTCACGGTTATGGCAGTGGCAAATAGAAAAAAAACGAAAAATGAAGCCAAGTCTTGTTCATACCTCTAGTACCTCGAAAGTTATAGAAATTCGCGAAATCTGCGACGACCAACAAATTACTGACGTCTACGAAACCCTCATTTCTACTGAGTTTGACGCTCATGATAATCTGGAAGACGTTAAAGCAAATTCTTTTCACTACAAATTCTTTTCACTCCTTCACTTCAAATTGCACCTGAACAATAATTATATCGTTCAATCATGGTGAATACATGTGCATCGCTGAATAAGGCCTTCGATCAACCCATCTTGGAACAAAGACAAGATACCATCCAGACGTTCGATGGAAAGTTTCATCTTTCGACAAACATGGTCCATAAGCCGGCAGATGCTGGTCTGTCTCATGTTACACTACAATCTGTGTACGAGAAACTCAACATTGCCGGCCTCAATGGAGTACTGGCATTGGTGCCATCTGCAAAATCAACTTGTCATCATATATCGAACTCCGCTGGAGAATTCTCTCCGGAGTTCATTTCCAACTGTCGTAACAGTAAGTAGTCTGAGTCTCAAATGATGACTTATTTTTCAGGAGGGAGTAAAATTACAAAACAATGTGAATCCATCTTCAGGATGAACGATTTTTTCCGCTCTGAGGGCATCCATCGATTAATCGCGCGGACACGAACTCGTCCTCGCGAAAATGAGCCTGTGAGTCAGCGGTATAGTTAAAAACGCGTGACCGGATATAATAGTGTAAGCTAGAATTGCAAAAACTGGAAATAAACCTTGCCAAGTTGATGAACTAATATCTCGTATAATTAGGTCGGTGACCTACCCTGATCTCTTTGTATACAACTTATTTACATCATTACGCATTCCTGAAGAAAATTTTAAAAAAAATTATCTAGTGGAACTTTTTTTTACATTTTAAAACAGCATTTTCCTAAATAATTCAAGTTCTACTAGATAGTTTTTTTATATTACGTATACAGGTAGAGAATGTGATGACGTTTAAGAAATTTGAAAAAAAAACTAGGTCACTGCCTTGGTTTTTGAGATATCTTTCAAAAACTGAGTTTTAGAGGGTCTTTTAGCACTACTGTACTGTTGCCATGGCAACAGAAAATGCCTGACGAACCCCCTTCAAAGATTTCCCTAACATAGTGTTATGTATATGTCGAGTTGTTATCCTGATGATAAGTTTGACAGTCCTGATATCTTTTACTGACTGGCGCTTGCTGTTAATTGTTGAAAACCCTTTCGAGCCTCCTTAAAAAATTTGCGTGTTCCTCTTTTTCAATCGAGACGCTTTAAACAACAAAGAATTCTTCAGATCGGTGTGTTAACATGAGCTTGAATACCTGTCAGGTTTTCCGAATCTATTTTCAAAATGTTTGATATAGATTTACAGCCATAAAAATTATTCCGACAAAATCACACGGGAAAAAATAGTATTCTTTGGTGAAACGCAACGACTGCTATCTGTGCCGATCGCTAGCTGGCATTGATTAAATTGACAGACTTACGTCGTTTGATCGCCAAAGGAAGGAGCATCAAAGGTAGAAGATATCAGGCTAAAGCATGTTGAAAATCAGACAAACCTTGTGCAAAATAGGTTTGTTTATATCAGCAACACTTAGAACTGAGTTTCAATCTCAAATAACTTGCGTCAAATTTAATATTTTAAGCCTTTGTGATGCGTAAGTTATTGTAAATAAAGCTAAAGCTTAATAATTCCTTCGACTGTTGATGTTCAAGAATTGAATAACCTACTCTCGAACTTTCGATATAAATGTGGAAATTTGATCCATGAGTGAGAAGAAGAAGGTTTTGGACGTCTATGAACGATGTCATTTGATAAACTGACGAAGCGAGAATAAACAAGATTTCAGACGTCGTCGTCCTTGAGCAACTTTACCGCTTAAATTTCATTTTCCCGCTAAAAACGACGTCCTCGTTCCAGACTCTCCGCGATTACTTGACGTCATCATCGTCCCTTTCGTCGGAGTTGCTTAAGCTGCTAGTAATGACTGCCTCGCTGCAACCTCGTTCCCAGGGTCTCTCATCCTCCCGTCCCCTGGAGCGAGCGAGGAGAGACCCTGGTTTAGGCTGGTCACGTGTTTAGAGAGCAAAAAAATTCCTTAGGGACGAGTCGTTTGTTTGCTCGATTTTTGCCTCATATGCTTTGTCATCTTCAAATCGACGCTATCGTTGTTCAGGTCGCCACGTTTTATAGCAGCCTTCAAGTCGCTATATCTCGGAGTTGGTATTGTAACCTTAATTTAAAACCCAAACAGGTCCGGTGTTTAGAAGCGATGTATTCGGGCAGAGATGTTGTGGCCGTTTTACCGACGGGATACGAAAAATCTTTGATTTTTCATCTTCTTAATTCTTCACTCTTCGAGAAGTTAAACAGTCAACGACCTGTACCTTCCTTGTCATTTCATCCAGTTGTTTATAATGTTTCGCCTTTGAATACCTTTATTAAATTTTCATGTACCAATTTTCCTGGTCATGGACAACATCTTCGCAAACATATCTGACAGCGGCTGAGTCAATGGAAGGTAGCTCATTCTGAAAGGAATTTGTCACCTTTCTAAAAATACTCGCAACTCAGAAGCCGCAAAGAAGAATCTGGGACCGTGGAGACTTAACAAAACACAAATCTGGCAAAACACTATCGAACATACAGTTTTTTACCTCTTTTCCAGCCAAAGACTGCATTTGTGTTGGTGCTTTTACGAAATTTAGACCGCGACAGCTTCTCTCAGATTCCAGCTTGCATCATAGCCAGGGTGCGTGACACAGACTGTGATATTTCTGTACATCGCTTCACCGTTTCGATAAAACTCTGACTTTCGCTGATCACCGTTTTGATAGAAATAAAATTTTTCAAGCGTCTTTTCAAGGCCTACATAATAGATGTGGAAAAAATGTTTCTTGTCTCAACGGCCGGCCATAAATGTCCTCGGCGGCGGCGAGCGATGCGCGATTTCCTTTCGCAGAAACTTTCTTCGAGAGAGATACGTCTCCAACTGATTTACGAAGCCTGCAACAATTGATATTAACCGTACTGAAAGATTTACTGATCTTTTTCTGCGTCTGCTGAATATTCTCAGTTGACATTCGGTTCGAAGCGCTTCACGTGTAGTTTGATTTTATTGCCAATAAGCTACGCTCGCACGTGGACTAAGTGGAGAGAAAATCCCACTTATCTGCCTCTCCCTCAAACCGCCAATTTGAAATCTCCTAAAAAGTCTGGGAGACACGTGACCAGCCTAAACCAGGGTCTATCCTCGCTCACTCCAGGGGCGGGAAGATGAGAGACCCTGGGAAGGAGGTTGGACTCGCCGCTGTAACTTTGAAGCACGCGAGCATCTTCAGGAATTTTCTCCAACTGCCGCTTCTTGAGAAAATTCTCTCCCTTAAATCTCGCCGGAGACCAAATTTTCTCTGCTGTGTCGAGCCTTTGGAAACTGAGCGTGATTTTCTCACCATTCTTGGTCTCTCCTCCCGTAGTTAGGTTTATTTTTTACAAAACGAACCCTCCTTACGCATTGCTTCTCCGCAGAATACTTCATCTTGGTATTCCAAAACCGTTCTCCTCTTTCTGTTTCATTCTCCATGCCGAAATGCCTTTAACAGAGTTTGTTTGATGTCTTCGCGCTGTCATTATTTGCCGCCAATTTTGAAGAGGACTTTACTTTGCGTGCCAACTGCCGCTGGCAATTTCTGCGCAAGCAGGCATCTGAGTTTCGGGAGGAGAACACTAGGCAACTGACCATCATTTGCTTGGGTGCTAGGAATTCATCTACAATGACTGATCTGCGGCTCCATATTCATGATTTCCGTGCCCCATATCCTGAGCCACCTCTGCCGGATCTGCTATGATTCCAGTGTGTTCTATTTTAAATTTGTCTTCTAGGAACGCCTCCTGCTTAGCACTAAAATGAGAAGCCTTTCTCGAAGATCGCAATGCCCAGCTCTGCGGTAACGCCTGAATTCTTTACTCTACAGTCGCAGAAGTGGCAATATAGGGCTGTGCACTAGATCCTTCCTGATATTTTTCAAAGGCATCTTTGCCTTGTCGAGAAGCGAGTGCCTTTCCTCTGTAAATATGCACTTGCCGTACTGTACACGTCGCAACACTTTGCAGTGGTGCTGAAAAGTGTTCACGCATCCTTCAACTCAAAAAGAAAAAACATTGGCGTGTTTGTTGGCAATGGATGCAACTTCTCTTCTTAAACGATATCTTCTGTCTTTTCTTGAAGAGGAGACTGCTTTTTTTCAAACAAAGGATGTCTTAGAATTCTCCAAAAGAAAAGTAACTGTTGGGAAAGGCTGAATCCCTCTCTGAACCCATCAGTTTAAACAAAAAAAAAGAGAGAGATAAAAATTTGGCCATAAAAAATGACTATAAATAACGCGCGTGAGAAATTAACATTTGGTAAAAGTGAGCAAGAATTATAAGGAAAGAATGCCAGTGTTTGTGGTAACTGACGTGTGCTTTGCAATTGTGGCCCAGGACATGGTGGTCCGCATGTCGTGTAATTCGAGAGAAGCAGAAGGCAGTTCACGACAGCATTTCGTGAAGCGAATGCGCAATCTATGTTTGGCGCTAATGCATGGTATGAACAAATTCATTAACAATACTCATATTAAAGTGTAAATATGGCAAACATATTGATTTGATGGTTGATTACCAGTTTCAAATTGTATCCGTATCGTACAGGACGATTTTGCATTTGGCTTGTTTTGTTTGGGAAATAACAGCTAACATTTTATATATCAGGTAACCTGAGAAACAGAAACAACGAAAGTTGAACTAAATTAGCTTTCTATCCAGTGTTAAAACGATTTTTGGCCCCACGGCGGCTTGATGTCTTTTTAACGTGCGCATTGTTGATTTTGCACCTCCAATTGCGTTACAAGGAATGGCGTATTTTCACCTCTGTGTAACTTTTGTTTGTTGTCCTAAAATTTCGTAGTCTTGAGTAGCCCAAACATTTTATTGGATCTTTGTGAATAAGACGCCTCTTTCTTTGCTGAATTAACTTGGTATAACCCCAGGCCATGTCCCAAGATGCGATTTTACCCTCTCAATTTTCCCATTTCTTTGTGGGCCTATATGAGTGGAATAATGAAAATAACAAAAATTTCCCATAAACTTAGTTCGCGACACTTGGACAGATAACACTTCAGACTGTTCGTAAATACGTGTTCTTTCCATTGAGTAAATTGTTGGTCTCATTTACCGGTTTCTTTATTCTCTAGCGACGTACAAAGTATGGGTTGTCTGGACCTATACTAGTGAACTCTGATATGAAAGCCGCCAAATCGATTTTCCCGCCGTTCGCGTAAAATAAAAATGCAATGGAACTTAAAGCATTTTGTCTAAAAATAGTTTATCGAGACCTATATTTCGGCAAAGCTTGGGGATTTTTGACTTTTTCATATTGCACACCTCCAGGCGATATTTAGGGATGGCCGCTCTAAAATAATTAATTTAATTTGATCTGCGAAAAAATTCGGCCAAAGTCGCTCACCATGTAAAAGTTTGTTTTGAATGATGCCATTTTTTTACTTTCCTTGTACTTATATCCAGAGTTATAACCTCAAATTTCTTAAAAAAAACCAGCTTCTTCCTGTTCAATGTTGTAGACTTTTCTCATCCACGAAATATTTCTATCAGATTTAAAAAGCAATTATCAACTAAAAGACTTGGAAAAAGGACAAAGTGGAAACAACACACCAGACCCCAATTGCACTCTAATTCTAGCGCATCCCTTAATCCAGTTTAACAGAAATATAAACAACAGTAAACAGTGAAATTCAAGTACGGTTATAAGAAACCGGATGTCTCTATAAAGGCCTTAAAGAATCCGTGGGGCTTGGTGAGGTATTTAGCACCGTCCAGTAGTTTGTGATAATGTGCAGAGAAAAGAGCTGAGGTGTTCACCACTGGTATTTTGTTACTTTATTGAGCTGAGGAAACGAGGTTCGTGGTTCCAAAGTCTTGAACATTTTTTTCAGATCAACAAAATTTGTAGAATTCGCGTATACCGTGATAATGTTTCATAGACGCTTGGAGAGAAATTAAGGGATATGACACATTTTCAATTAGTCGTTTACGCCTTAAGTTTAAATGACTGGCTCATTTAAACTGGGTTTTCACTATAGGTGTCACTGAGCTGTTTTTTCCTTTTGTTTTTTCATTCATTCCTCGTGCAAAGAAGAATAAACACAAGAAGAATGAAACACAGCCTTGAACACTGAGCTACATAGAATATTCTTGACTTGATAGCGAGAATATTTAAAGAAGAGGGGAAGGGTCTTAGGGTAACTGTGACCTTAAAATGATCCCTCAACAAATTCCCTTACAAATTTTTCTCCAATAATCCATTATTGCGAACGAATACAATGCATGTTTTAGAGGAAACTTCTTAGTCTGTGTTTTAGTGCGGCTTTATTGGGACATGAGCAATGATATGCATGAAACATGCAATATAATATAACCCACGCATTTAAATGTCTGTTTTGAGGGTGGGATTTAAGTTGTTCCTCTTACACCAATATTAAGAAAGACTCCAAACTTACAGCGTTTCCAGCTGGTTATTGTGACTGAAAATGCCTGATGGTAATTTCTTCAACTGGTTGTTGCTCAGGAGCCTGTCAAAATTTAGTAAATGTAGTGTCAATTACTTAGTATTTGACAACAAAGTTCAATCAGAGTAGACGTGCTTGAATCTATTCCTGATGTACTGATACGAGGGTCTAAAACATACACTTCGTTATCAAACCAAAGTTGTCATTGATCTGATATCTCAATTTTAGTCTGACATCTCAAGGCATCAGAGAGAGTAACAAGCTATAATCTGGGACAATATTAATTGAGGCAAATTTGACTTGTTTTAGCTCTGAAAACAACTTGATTTATTTACAAATGCTTTTTCACAATCCTCCTATTACAAATTGTTGTAATACGTAAGGCTTGACATTACACACTGTCATGTATTGTAGTCCTCATAATAATCCAAGCAACACTGAATAGGGGATAGAGGGTGAGTAAATTAACAGCAATGGTTTGGAGCGGGAAATATTGGAATAGTCATATTATGAGAATAGTTTGTTGAAGATTACATGAAACGTATTTTGTTGTACATGCACAGATTCATATGGTACGATCAGGCTTATTTGGCAAGACAGAGACAGGGAATAAAATTTGTATCTCTGCTGAGGATTAAACAGCTGAAGCTTTTAAAAATCAAAAAAGAAGCCTGACATAGTAGTCTTGTATTTAAGCTGTATTAGACAAACTTTGCATATTTTATTATTAATAATGTCCACTCTTAAGGGAGGATAAGTGCGATTATTTGCACACACAGGCAGATTTGTCAAAATGGGAATAAGCAGAGAGTTTGAATGTTTTAGATAAAGCTGCTATCATATTCTATCCTATTCTTTCCACTATTGGTTTTAAACAATTTTCTTTACCTTTACACCTAAATCTTAACAAAATACTCCTGGTTCAATATTGAACACCTTTTTAATACGTTTAATCTTCCTACCGTCCCACGCTAAATGAAAACCTAATATTAAAAGGCTTGGAAAACTTCAAAATAACTTATGATAAAAGGAAACAAGGTAACCAAGTTCTTGTTACAATGTGCCTGAAGAATCAGAAAAAAATGTGACTCAGAACCTTTCCTTTCGCTTACTATCGTTTCTTTTGCCCAAGCATTATCGGGGCCACTATATTGCATTCTTTCTTGAAAGTCACCTTTTTCTACTTTGCAACCGCAAAACTCCCCCTCCCCTCCACCCCTTAAGATTTTATCGAGCCCAAATGATTTTAGATCTTTTTTCCGTGTCTTCTGAAAACTCCGATACCAAAAACAACTCTCCTTCTTACGCTGTAATTTTTTTGTCATCATTTTTAATATTTTTTTTAGCAAGCAAGTAAATATTATTCGAAATATTGTTCGCATTGTAACCAAAAACAAAGTATCCCACGCGGTAAAGAACAGTAATTTGAAAGTTTGAAACATTTGATGATATTCTATTAGATATTTATTAAAAACTAGATCATTGGATAATGCAATTCAAGACTTTTTATTGGCTTAGCCATTATGGTATATCAGGCAATATACCATAATCTACAAATATGGTAAGCGTACGTGTCAGCTTAAAATTAAAAGGGAGCTAAAAATTTAATAAAATTTAATAATTCAATTCAACGTTTTTAATAAAACAATTATTCCACTCGCGCTTTTTGGATATGAGATGATTATAGCCAACTCGGCGCTACGCGCCTCGTTGGCTATTTATCATCTCATATCCAATGCGCGCTCGTGGAATAATTGTTAAATACACTGTATGTGACATTGTCCCTGATTATATGTGCTTGGGCTGACTTGAAGTTGACAAATGAAAATGTAATTAAACGATATCTCTTATATTACCAATTATATTCTTCTCATGTGAGTCTCAGATAGGTTTATTCACTTTATAATGTTTCTCTTTTTACCATAGTCACCTTATTTCTTTTAGAATTAAAGGACTCAAGTATTATTTACGTTTATAGTTCAGCACTAAATTTTCTCCGGCTGTTATTGGTTTAAATCGATCAGGTGACGCGATAGTGTTCATCCGTGGAGAGACACTATCAGCCCATAGTGCCCGCCTACGGAAAATAGCCGAATGGATAGTGCCCGTCCGCGGAAAATACCTGAATTGATAGTACTCATCCGTGAAAAAGTTTTAATAGTTTAACGGCCGCGAAGTTAGGCAGATCGGAAAAACAGTGACTTTTCAATTCTGACAGGTATAACGCATTATTTAGCCAATCTACGGTTGCGAATTATTGACATTTGTGACAAGCTGTAGGCGCGGAAGAAAATTTAGTGGTGAACAAGAAAAACAATAGAGTGTTTATGTTTCGGAACTATCGCTCTGATAGTTGCCCCTTCGAAATTTGATGTTCTTAAAACTAGCATATTTGCCCTCGAAGCTTCGCTTCTTGGGCAAATATTTGATTTAAAAACATCAAATTTCCGCGGGGCAACTATCAGCCGGTAGTTCCTCGACAGAAACTCTCTATTGTTTAAATATATTTCGTTACATTATCTCTGAAGCGTTATTGATTAGCGTAATTTACTTTTCATTGGTAGAGATATTGGGCTACAGCCCCTTTTCCTTTCAACCTTTCACCCATGCCCCCTACAAAATACTTTAAATTCACAGTAAACAAAAATATTGTCACTCATTTCATGTCTTGTCCTAGTAACCTGTAAAGCTTTTACCGCGAAAGGACACTAGGGAGTTCACGCCGGCAGAATCAAGCGGATGTGGACGAGTTTCCTCCCCCCTAGGATGGAAGAAATAACCCTCCAGTGGCTACGCAACTTTCCTTCCCGCCTCCCTCCTCCCGCCCTAAAACTCGAGGGGTAACTAGGCTAAGAACCCGTGGATTGGGTTGATATGCATATATCATAACGATTGTCTGATTGACGACTACAAAGTGTTGCCTTATCTATCAATATTTTATTTTAAACAATAGTAATTTTTTTTTAACTTTGGTGAATATGTCTGATGATTTCAGTGTAGTAACTGTTACTACTATCTCTTCGACACTGTCGTTTTCCCTGTGCATTGTCCTTTTACATTGCCTGCAGGATTAAAATTAGGAGGAATAGTCTTCACTTTTGACTTACAGAGATCCTAGGTTGGTATTGTTCATGAATATCTCTTTTGGCAAGTCCTCCAACTGGTTGTTCTGCAAGTACCTGTCAACAAATGATGGCAGTTAGTTTGTGTAACGGGCGTTCAGCTACATTGCTGATATAAATGCATTATCGTTATCATCAATACCTTCAAGTGGAAAGAAATGTTTTGGGTAAGATGCAAAGCTACTGATACTGCAAGAGATTCATATTTTGAGCCAAACGTGTCCACTGCATTATTGCATTTCGTTAATCGCGCGGAGCCGATACATCAGACATCCATCCGTGTAACATGTATTAACCATTGGCCAATCCTATTTTTGAGAATCCACAGGGCGTTCGTGTTTTCTTTGGTGGCATTTCTTTTACCATTAAGAAATGAACTAAGAACACAGTCGTTTTGTCAAGGAGCATTTGAAACAGTGTATCAATTTTTCGTAGCAAGGTGCTGCGCAGTAATGCAAAATTAAGAGCCTAACCTTGTGGAAAGGAAGCTTTTTCTTTGGCATTATGAAATGTAAGGAGGTAAAATTTTTTCGCAGTTTTTGTATTTTTTGCAATTAATTTACAAATGTCATTATGGGCCAGCCAAAGACCAGCGCGTGGTAACGATGACTGAAACCAGATCAGGTAGAACCTGTCAATACATCACAGTGTTGGTGTGTTGATAATATATTTTTGTTTTGACATTTCGTTTACGCCAATTAGTTATCCCTTAATTTAGGACTTTAAGAGGTTTTCAAGGTTTTCATTTAAGTCGAATGATCTGGTTACTTTACTAATCGCTTTTTGGTCTAATGATAGTTTGGTTAGATTGACGTCTCCGTGTTTAGTTTTGATAGAAAATTATAGTTAGAGTTTTAGTCCAGGATAAGACACCGTGTAATCATGATCCTTTTTGGAATAAAAGACAAGTCTAGATCGTAATTCTCGATAAAGTAATGACGATCCGCGAGCAACAGTAAGCAACAACTTGTAATACGCTCAGGATCTACGGATTTGCATGCATATGTATCGCATGTAGTTAATTTATTCTAGGATATGCAGCTCTTTTTTTGGTTAAGAGTAAGTGTGTAACGGTTGCGAGTAAACGCTTTTCAATATAACCGCGGTGTACTACACTAGGTTCGCACAATACTTTGGTAATTTCTTCAAGTATAGATTCCAGTTCTCCGCTTTAATATAGGAACGCTCCAAAGACTAGGACGAAAAAGAAAGAAAGAAAGAAACAGTTGCAGCAAAAGTGATTTTTCTTTTAACTTTTGAATGATATATCCTTGATATAAATTAATCCGGAAAGTACTGAAACTAGAGTGAATTTTATTTCAGGCCTACAAGTATCTAGAAAAGAAATGTTTCTTTGGTAGTAGGGCACATTTATGCAAGTGTATTTTCTTATATTTCCTGACGAGAATTTATTACACATTCTAATCATGAGCAATTATTTGTAATTCGACCAAGTAGATAAAGAGGTCATGTGCAAGAGTGTTCACCCCAAGTTTGCAGATTTAAGATAGCGCATACGGTTACGATAATTTCTACCCTTGTAATATGAACCCAGCTGCTAGCGATACATCTGGAGGTGAGCACATTCAAACAATTCAGCGGAGAAGCTCTTGAGTATGGTTGAGAACTTATCGCCGATCTTGTAGATCGAATCTTTGACAAGTTAAAAAGCAATATTGATACTAAACTTGGTGCCTTTAAGAGCAGTATTAATTTCCAAAGTATCATTTCCGGATAAGGATATCGTATCGTTTCCGGATACCTGTGGACATGGCCTTATTTTTTCCTGAGGATTTATGACTACTTGACCCGGAATTGATTTAGGTAAACTTTATTACGGTGCGTCTTCATAGCCAAACAAGTTCTGTGGAATCCTATCGTCTTTGTAGTACAAATGGAAATATTTCACAGGTTTTTTCTTTGGGTGACATTTGACGATGAATCGTTCTCGACTTTAATGTTTGATTGTTTAATTCTAGGTCCTTGACAATTGAATTTTAGTAGGAAGATATCAAACCTTTCTGTTTTTTAACATAAATAAATTCTCCAGTGATTTTCAGATCAAGCATTTCTCTGGAGAAATGCATTGAGGCCTAGGTCGAAGACCTTTGATAGTTGTGATATCCAAACAATATCTTAATACCCGAAAGCATAGTCACAGAATCAGATGATGAAAGAGATTAAAAAGCTGCGGAGGATTACCCTACGTGAACACAGGCTCGCGCCTGCACTCTCCTGCTCAAAAATTAATAGAAAATTAATGGAACAGTTGAAAAATGAAATAAACCCCGTTGTGGCTTGCTGGTATGTCGGATGATAATGTCCTTGGCTGAGAGATTATCCTCAAAATTTGATATTTTCCCTAAATATTCATTTTTTGGACAGTCTCTCAGCCGCGGACATTATCAGCCGACATACCAGCCGCCGGCCCGAAGAGGTTTATTTACCAAATACCACAGGGATTTTTAAAATGAAGAGTTCAATGAGGGACGTTAAACGATGTACAATTATGATAAATTCTGGAAAGAAAATGCATAAATGTTTCATATTTCGCGCACCGTGCACTCTCGTACTATCCCGGTATCTATTCTATTCGTGAGCTTTTGTACTTAAAATATGTTGGTGTGAAAAAAAAAAAAAAGAAAAGACTGGAATAGTTATTAGAATCTGCACCCGGAAATATTGTAATCGTTGCTGATATAAAGTAGTAAAAATCATTTTTGTACAATTAATTAATTAATCAATGAATTAATTAAGCACGATGGCCGGTTGCCATGTAAATTCCTCCCGTTACTATCTTAGAGGTCACGAAGGCGCGCTATGAATTGATTGGCTCCGCCCCTTGATTTCAGCTCAAATGAAAGAATCATCCAATATTGCGACCAACGGTCTGACCATAAGTAAAACGGTGTGCATGGAAGATGCAGTAAAAGTATTATTTTGGGTCAAAAATTCGAAGATATTGAGTCTTGTTGACTCTCATTTCCATAATTTAGCTTATTTTGATTTTATTTGGCACCAACACATCGCTCGGCCGTTCAAAGTGCGATCTACGGTCGACTATGCAGTCGTACAGTTGTCTTTTCAAAACTCGCACCGTGTAACTTCGGCTTATATCCCAAGCACCTTGTACACATCGGTTGGCTGAGCCTTTAGATTATTCCCACTGAAACTAGCGGCATCATAAATACTGTATGCACAATGTTAGCAGCCAGAATTTCACAACTCTAGTGGTTGTTGGGCAATATTCTTAGCCGTCGCTGCTCGAGGAATATTGTGAATTTTGTGCGTTATGGCTGACGGAAATAACCCATCTATACGCAAGAAAAAGTGTCCAACAGATCGAGGTCTTCAGATCTCTTTCAACAGAGGGCTTCCTCAAGAGAGCAGACTTCTTGGCATCAAATACCGCGTCAAAAGGCGCGTTAAATCTAACAAAAGCGACCTCAAGTACACAGAGTGGGGATCTGATAGAGGCTCTTCTGTTGGTTTTTGAGGAGAAAATGGAGAGGAAAAGACTGACATCGAGCCAACTGAGCTTATCATCAACTGGAAGCACAGCTAGTCCGAAACCCTTTCTTGTTTCTACACCATCTACCACACGGTTTTCTTTTCCTTCATCGTCTTCCACTCCGTCTTCGCGTATTTTTTTGCCTTTCTCTGATCCTGTTTCTCCAATTTCCCCTCCACATGCAGAACATACACCACAAACAATGCAGATCACAACGCCTTCAGCAGAAAACGACCCCATATAAGACAAAATTGGGTGAGAGGGAGAAAAAACTTTTGACGCAGGTTAGCAATGCACTTTCTCTAATGCTCCTACAATCACGTTGTATTTCTTCTCGCAAGCAAATGGCTGTCAACAACAGTTTACAGGAAGCCAAATGATGATCTCTCCACGAAAATACCTTAAATGGAACTGAGCAGTTTCTTATTCGGTTTCTCTCTTACCTGAATTTTAAAACATCTCTTGTTTAATTTAATTCAACAGTCTTGAAAAAGCACTGTTATGTAACAATTGTGAATAGGGTTTGCAATGAGTCCATGTCTGCTGCCCATGAAGAAGTGAAAAACACTCCTCGTTATGTTGTAAATGGAGAGGTACAAGTTGATTTCAATTTTATTTTGTCTTTGTCCACATACTTATACACCAGTCTGAGAGTATGGAAGGTGCATGCATGAGTTTTGTTCAATTATTCCTTTTTGCAAGCCAGGATCTCTGCAAGCAGTCAATTTGACGCATGGGATCTAGTAGACTTCTGCAAAGTTCTGCTGACTAGCTCATCTAAGCATACAATATCTGATATCAAATTGTAAACCCTGAGAAATTTGTGAGTACAGAAATGTGTTCAATGTTATGTTTTGATATCTACCATTTCTTCCTGTAGTGTGTTAGTACATATGCAAGGCATGATTCGAGTAGATCAGCAGCACACACGATGGTGTCGGCCCTTTCTTCTGTAAGATGCTTTTGAACTCTTTGTATGATATGTTGAACCTTGATACACTCAATGCTATTCCTAAAAATATTTTTTATTTTACTAACTCTGTTTAGGACCAAAAAATTTTTAGGAGTTGTAAACTGGAGTAGGGCTAGGGAAGCTTAAGCAGTGAGCCATGAAGTCCCTATGACAAAAGAGCTGCTGAATTTTATAACTGAGTCCCAAGGTATGATACATTTGCATCCTCAATAATATCCTATCATTGATGTAATATGAGTATGGAGAACAGGAAAATCCTTTATAGTGTGACTTAAGTAATTCCCTTGTTTCTTTGTTTATTTATTTCTCACGTGTACTTCTCCATGACGAAAAGTCCACTCAGTGAGCAAGAATTTCAGGCTAACCTGCTGATTATTGCTGACCATTATCACGTAATTCGAATGACTGTTTGTTGAGAGAATGAGTAGTGGTCATAAAGTACAAAGAGTTTTTCTCAGGTTACTCCTTTAATTGAGCAATTTCATGAAACCAAAATTGTTATTATTAAGTTTTGTTCTCATGAACACATTGTGTTATGTAATTCTAACAAGACATAGCATAATTCATGAACTCAAAGATTGCACAATAGCTTTCTATAAAAATGGAAAACCAGAAGCATTATAGTTACTACTATTAATACTGATCTATTAATTTGTTTTTCTACAACTTTCTTTGTTTATGACTCAGGGAAATCAATTGCCATGTGGAGTCACGGTGCAAGCAGAATGGCTACACAAGGAGCAAAAGTTTTAACGAAACCTGAAGCTGTTGCTGCATATAGGAAAGCCATTATGAGCACCTCAAAATAAAGACATGCACATGGATACATGCGGGTAACTAATATGTACATGCTAGTGTATGTTTTTATTTCTTTTGCATGAAAAAGTTTGCCTCTTCCAAATTAGTGATGTTGCACTAAAGGCCATGAAAGAGTTGCAAAAAATTCATGTTCCAGTTACAGAAAAAGCCACTCAAAATCAGTTACCTTTTGCAGTGTAGGGAAACATACTGGATTGAATCTTTCCATTCAGTGATGCTCATTTATGCTGCTAAGCGGATCCATTCTGGGGATGACACCTACATCAACATGCGCATGGAACTAGCCATTCTTGATTGGGTAAAAGACTTATGCTGACGTTAATTCTGCGCAATTGCTTTGGCAATTTTTGAATGCTATGCTCACTCTTTCTTATTGACTTATTTCTTTGCAAAATAAAAAATGTGAATAGAGAAGTATTGTCTCTGCAGATGTACCAACATGCCAGGCATCTAAATCGCCCGGCAGAGATCAGGGTACTTACTGGAAAAAAATTCAAACTCAGGGAAACCATCTGGTCTACCTATTCTAATCTAAATAACTGATGTCCATTCTGCTTACCAGGGATTCTGACTTTCTGTGATGATTTTAAATGGGAGCCCAAATGTCTGATAAAAGATGTGAAGTAACTGGGCAAGAGTAATCCTACCAAATGCTGGTACTAAGCAGTGAAACATTCATGAGACAGTATTAATTAAATATTACTTAAGGGATTTTTCCATGCAGTCTTAGTGATGTTTCCACCTCTTCATTTTCTTTTCACTGTATATGTTTCATGAACTTATTCAATTTTTATTTATAATTGCTCTTCTTGACATTGGTATCTTATGAGAATTTCCTTATTCCCTTTTGTAATGTAATGTAAGGAATGCCTGGAGGGTTGGGAAACCTTGACCTCACATCTTTCATAACACAATTGGGTATCTTTTCCCGCGCTGCATTAACCTGGTGCCCAAGTTCCATTCTTCTGGGCAGGTAAACAGGGTATTTCCAGAGCCAACACTTCTTTAGAGATCTCCAGTTAATCTTATAATCTTTACGACGTTGCACGTGATCTTTTATATGCGCTTCTTTATACTAAAGAGCTTTTTTTTACAGCCGTTTATTTCACATTGGATAAAGCTTACCAACCTTTTTTTTTATATTGAGTGGCTATGGCCTTTCACTTCCACGGCAGAAGAAAAGAAAACCAGGCTTTTCGGCTTACTGCTCCATGAAATGACTTGTCTACGATAGGTACGCTATTGGATGGGGCGTGAGATTTAACCACTTTCGTAAATGGCTGCCGGATTAATATTCTTTTGTTTAAATCTAAATTTAGCCTTTCTGGCCTCGCTTGAGATGATGTATTCTTTTGAATTTTGTACTGGAAAACAAGGCTTGAAAGGCTAATTTAAATTTAACCTATCGACATCCAGTGCGCCCGTATGCGCCCATGGGGACCCACACCCTTTCTACGCCTTGTGACGTCATCACTTTTAGCCCTGGAGCACGAATTTGAGCACGTACTTCAACAGATTGAAAATATCTTACAAACGATACCTGTATGAGGGCAATTGAGAGAAGGAGATTGGAGAAATAGCCAAAAAAAACATGTAACTTTGACCTGAAAATCTGCACCGAAATCTTGTTCCATTACCCACTTACCTTTCTGAGCATGTGGTTTGAAAATAATGTGTAGTTTCTGAAAAATCTCTACACCAAAATGAAGCCTACTAAATTTACAGCAAGTGTGGAGAGAATTCAGGCAAGGAGAGGGAAAAAAAAAGGGCAGGAGAAAGAGAGAAAAGTAAAAGTCGTAAGTGGGGCATGTCGAAATTTTACTTTCTGCGCGTGCCCGAGATTTTCAGGCCGCCATTTTGCATTTGGATCGAAAGGCCGTGGAGTGCACGAGCTGTCAAGGGGTTTTTGGTAAGTTTGAGCTTTTAAAACCACAACAGTGACCCAAAATCTGCTCGACTAGCTTCAAAACACAGTTTTCCACAAAAGCTGCAGCCATTAATGGGTTAGACAAAAGAATATTAATCTGGCAGCCATTTATGAAAGTGGTCTATGAGGGGCCAGTTTATTCAGGGTATTTCTGAAAGAGCCATTAATTATTATCAAAATTCAGAAGATTTACTGAAACTGTCTGTGCCACTTAAATATAGAAATCTTGTCTGTAAAACACGAGGTTGGTTTTTTTAATATTGAAAAAGTAGTCTGGCCGCCACGTAACATTAAATCTCTTGGAGTTGACTTGAGGATACCCAAGCTTAGTTTCTCAGATGATAATGTAGACAAGTGTCTTTAAAACTTTAGGCATCGGTCATGTCACACAGATCGCAGGGGCATCAGGTGTTTCTCGCAAAGTCACTGGCCTGGTGTTTATGATTATTGATTTGCACATGAGAGTTCCCCATCTTTCTTGTAAACTTGTCTGGTTCAATGAAAATGAAAATCACTTACTTTTTCAGTTGTCAGTTGATGGAGCTCCTGAAACAATTGGAAGTATGGTGTGCTGGAACTTTGGTGATCAGGTGTAAGTGTAAAAGAGAAAGATCAAAGAATGCGTCACCTCTCGAAGCAGCTCACTGAAGAGATGAGAATATTTTAAGGAAATGTTGTGACTGTTTGTGATAAGGAGTGCACTGTTGAATTTCAGCCAGGAGCAGGCATGTCCTGGCAGAGCTGGGCTGCCAATGAACTTAACCAGGCAGCTACCTATCCTTCCCCAAATGCAAATGTTCATATAGGAAACATGACCACTATGGGGGGTAGTATTGGAATGGGTAAAGACGACACCTGGAAACCTTACACTAAGGAAATGAGAACCTCTAATACTGAAAAGTTAAACAATTTTCTTGCCTCTCTTCCCCCGAACCTTTCAGGAAAAAAAAAATTGAAATTCAAGAAAGTTACAGTTCACGGCTGAAAATGGCATCCGACAGTTTGGTCTTCCTAGGAATGGGCATTTTCCAGACAGGTTAAGGCCAGAACCCATGCATTGTAAGATCAATGCCTGGCAACATTATATTGATCTTCAGTACTTAGAGGCAGTGGGAAGAGAAAAGTTTGGTCCATTTGTTTCTGCTCTGGGAGCACCTATAGGGAATAGACTCTTTTGAGGGTTTCTGGTAAAGACAGTGTTGGGGAGCGTGCTAGGAAGCAGGGGATGTTGCAGAAATCAGAGGTGGACCTAAAGCTATACCTGCATAAGAGAAGTTTTCCTCATGTAAGGCATGCATCAGGTAGGGAGGGGGTGGGGGTGTGGACTCGGATACTTGGCTTCAAGTGTAAAAGAACATTTTAGTGATGAAGCAAACAGGTATAACAAGTTACAAGTTAGGCTTATTGGTAATCAAGCCGTTGCATTGGCTAGATATTACTATCGTTTTGGTTGACACTTAAGAAAGTCAATATGAAACAGAGGCACAAGCAATCTGGCTCTCAGCAAGATTGGTGAGTATCTGAGGAATGTTGGGGGGCGTTTTCATAGAATAGAGACCAATTATACCCAGGTTGCAGAACCACAAGAAATGTGTAGTATGTATTTTAACTTGATGTCTTTGCTTTTTTCATCCAGTGTTAATGTCACAACATGGACAGTTGGATATGCCATTCCCTATCATGCAAATTTGCTGTTTGCAAGGTATAGGGTGGGTTATGGCATTGTCTCTTTGCAGGCTAAAGGGGCCAAGCATTCTAGAGTGAGGAAATATTTGACCTTAACTAACCGGTCAAATGTAATTAGTACCGCCACTGGTAACTGGTGGCAAGTAATGCGAAGTGATTATGTTCGCTCATTTTACCCCCCAGAACATCAACCAATGCCCTCTTCTTCTACCTCACACTACCAATCATGTTCTCCACCACAATGTTACCAATCAAATGTTTGCAATTGTGGTGGAAATAAAGAAAAATAATGATTTGCTCAGTTGTCAAGTTTGTTTGTCTGGTATTGATCTGGTGACTTGTGCAAGCAGCAGAGGAGCGACAGAATCAGTGTTGTGTGCACTAAAACCCATTGTCTGTAAACAGTGCAATACTCGCTTTGCTGATAACTTATCACTGCGGTCTCATGTAAAGTTCTCCAATGCCACTGAGGTAAGAAGTAAAGCTATCAATCTAACTTTGATGACAATACCTGGTTTCAAGGAAGCTTTACGCAGTAGAAGATTAATCACTGGAGGTAATAAGGAAATTATATTTAAGCGCATTGCAGGTGCATTGGCTTGGGAAGGGTACTTGAGTTATTCAAAAGTTTAAGTCTCCCAAAATATTTGATGTGAAGTGTATTTTTCTCGGTCAAGTTGGTGCACAATAATTAGAGCATACTTGCTATGAGAATGATAACTAAGCTCTCAACAAATTCTGTGCACCAGTAATGTGAATAATATGCCTACTCAAAAAGAAAAATATTTTAAAATTGGTGCAAAATTGTTTAAATTAGCTATGTTTGCTAGAGAGGTTAAATGTGTCGGAATGCAAAAGTACCGTTGTCACTGATATCACTCGGTATGCACTAATAAATTACAGAGAAAACTTTATAAACCCTTTTTTATTTTTGTTACTGACTTGCATTATAGAGGAAGGGATTCTGCTCTAATGTATTTATGGAATTTTGTACATAAAGGTTTGACCACTAAACCCTTTATATGCTACCAACAGTACGAATACTCTCCATACTGTTCTCAATACAGTTTCCAACGTGCTGACAAGGAGAATTTGTTTAACAGTCAAGAGCTTCTTTATTTAGTAATTATTTGCTTCATTCTTGTGACTTTATGTTTAATTTTGGGTTAATATTGTAAGAAGAAATTAGATGCTTATCACTGTTAGGGGTCAAATGGTTAATAACTAATGACTCAGCATTTTGCTTGTTATGTTGACACAATGCATTTGTTTTAGGGATGGATTAGTCTAAAATAAAAGGTACAAAAGGTTGCAGCTTGATAGTTTTAAGAGCAGGATGAAGTATACATAGGTATTTGAGATTTGTATTTAAAAGGAGTAATTCTCTATACTGATAGGATAGTTATTTTCATAAATGAATCAGACATCATCGTTAGTCAAATAATAAGCAAGTTTAGGTAAAACCATACTTCTATTTATTTACTCCATTGTATTTCTGTCCACAAGACATGAAGATTAAAGTTTCAAATATATGCTTGTATTAAAAACATATTTTCTTCAGAATTCTGTTTCAGATTACATTCAGGGTTGTCATTCTTTTGTTATATGAAAGTTTCGTGACAAGGTCTAAGAAAACATTAGCAAGGCCTGCTGTTACCTAATTAACTGTCAAGCTAAATCGTGTTCAAATTCAATAACTTTTGTAAATTTGAGTCCTTTGCGAATCCTTCTCAATCATAGTGTAGCACGTAAAATGTGGTTGTTACCCTTTGTTGTTTTACTGAGTAAATCATTTGAAGCGGCTTAGTTTGCGTGACAACAAGAATTGACTTGCCGCTGTAACTTTGAAGCACGGAGCACCCTTAGGAATTTTCTAGGAGTTCCGCTTGTTGAGAATGCTCTCTCTTGCTTAAATCTCGCAGGAGACCAAATTTTCTCTGCCGTGTCGAGCCTTTGGCAATTGAGCGTGATTTTCTCATCATTCTTGGTTGTTTCCGCGCTTCCCCCGTAGCCTTGGACTAAAAACCCAGATATGCCTAAAGATTTGAAATGGCATAAATAGCATGATGGGCGCCATGAGACCGGTCATTCTAGAGCGAGCGGGCTTCGCATTAATAGAGAGCCCGATTTCCTTAAGAAAGCCATCCACCAGGGGACTCACAAGCTCCAGCTTGTTGCCTGTGAGTTCCTCTAACACGGGATCAAGGTCTCTCATTCCGTAGTTGGGGCTATTTTCTGCAAAGCGAACCCTTCTTAACCATTGTTTCTCCGCAGAAAACCTCATCTCTTCGGAGTTGATATTCCAAAACCGGTCTCCTCTCTCTGTTTCATCCTCCATGCCGAAGTGCCTTAAACATAGTTTGTTTGGTGTGCTCGCATTGTCATCATCTGCCGCCAGTTTTTAATAGGCTTTTACTCCTTTTCCCTTTTCCTTTTCGTGCGAACTGCCGCTGACGATTTCTGCGCCAGCGCGCATCAGAGTTCCGGGAGGAAAACCCTAGGCAACCGACCATCATTTGCTTGGGTGTTAGGAATTCATCTACAATGATTGATCTGCGGCTCCATATTCATGATTTCCATGCCCCATATCTCGAGCCACCTGTGCCGCATCTGCTTTGAATCCAGTGTGTTCTCCAATTTTAAATTTCTCTTCTAGGAAGGCCTTCTGCTTAGCACTAAGACGGGCAGCCTTTCTCGAAGATCGCAATGCCCAGCTATGAGGTAACGCCTGAACACTTTACTCGGCAATCTCAGAAGGGGCAATATAGGGCTGTGCACTAAATCCTTACTGATGTTTTTCAATGTAAATCATCTTTGCCTTGTCGAGACGCGTGTTTCTTTCCTCTATAAATATGCAATTGCCATACTGTATATGCCGCTAAACGTTGCAATGGTGCTCAAAAGTACTCACGCATCCTTCAACTCATAAAAGAAAAAAAGATCGGCGTGTTTGTTGTCAATGGATGCAACTTCTCCTCTCCTTAAACGATATCTTCTGTCTTTTCTTGTAGAGGACACTGCTTTTTATCAAACAAAAGGATGGCTTAGAATTTTCCAGAAGAAAAGTGGCCGTCGGGAAAGACTGGATCCCTCACTGAACCCATCAGTTTGAACAAGAAAAAAGAGAGCATAAAAAGATGACTAATCTAGTGAAACGAGATACGTAATTTTGCTGGCCGTATTCCGTAAACCGAACCGAAGACTGATCACCAATAACCCTTTTACACTACAAGCGGCCACGTCTTTTTCTTAGTCCTTCGAGCGGGACGAGATAAATAACGTGCCCGAGTAATTAAAATTTGGTAAAAGTGAGCAAGAATTACAATTGCAAGGGAAGAATGCCAGTGTTTGTGGTAAAGACGGGTGCTATTTGCAATTGTGGCCCAACACTTGTGGGTCCGTATGTCACGCAGTCCGAAAGCAGCAAAGGGCAGTTCACGGTAGCAACTTGTGAAGCGAACGCACAGTCTATGTTTTGCGATGATGGATGGTATTTACCAACTCATAAAGAATACTCAAATGAATGTGTAAATATGGCGAACATGCTGATTTTGTGGTTCGTTAGCAGTTTCAAATTGCATCCGTCCCCGGCCGCTTCCAACAGGACGATCTTGCACTTTGGGTTGTTTTGTTTCTAAAATAACCGCTAAAATTTTAAATATCAGATAACCCGAACAGCAAGAACGACAGAAGTTGACCTAAATTAGCTCTCTATCCAGAGTAGAAACGATTTTTCGCCCCCAAAACGGCCCGAGGTCTTTTAAACGCACGCATTGTTGATTTTTCACCTCAAATTGCGTGACAAGGAATGGCGTATTTTGACCTCTATGTCACTTGTTTGGGGTTCTACAAATTTATTGGAGTTTTGTGAAGAAGAGGCCTTGTTCTTTCGCTGGATTAACTTGATATAACCCCATGCCATCTATTAAGGTGCGATTTTACCTTCTCAATTTTTCTATTTTTTTTTTGTCCGCCTAAATGAGTGGAATAATGAAAAACAAAAAAAAGAAAAAAACACAGATTACCCAAAAATTCAGTTCGCGACAGAATTGGACAAATAGTACTTCAGAGTGCTCGTAAATACGTATTCTTTTCATTGAAAAAATCGTTATGTTGGTCACATTTATCGTTTTGTTTATTTTCAAACAACGTTCAAATAATGGGTTGTCTGGACCTTTTGAAGCTGACAGGAGAGCCACCAACCCGACTTTCGTGCCGTTCGCGTAAAATAAAAATGCAATGGAACTCAAAGTATTTTGTTTAAAAATTGTTCATCCAGACCTATACTCTGACAAAGTTTAGGGGTTTTCGATTTTTTCATATTTCGCACTTACATATATTAACTTTAATTTGATCGAAAAACACCTTCGGCCAAAGTTGCTCACAATGTAAAGTTTCTTTTAAACGATGCTAGTTTCGTATCCCATACTTATTTTGAACCATTCTTTCCATATTACTTTCTTTCTATCTATATATATCCCAGGTTATAACCTCAAATTTCTAAAAAGAAAAAAGCTTCTATTTGTTTGATGTTGTAAAGTTTTTTTATCCACTAAATATTTCTATAATAATTTAAAAACAATTTTCAACTAAAAGACTTGGAAAAAAGACAAACTGGAAACAACACACTAAACCCCCTACTGCACACTAATTCAAGCGCATCACTCAGTCCAGTTTAACAGAAATAGCAGTAAATAGCTATAGTCAAATTCAAGTAAGATTATAAGGACCCGGATGCTCTTATAAAGGCCTTAAAGAATCCGTGGGGGCTCGTGAGTTATCTAACACCGTCTTGTATTTTGTGATAATGTCCAGAGAAAAGAGCTGAGGTGTTGGCATTTTGTTACTACATTGAGCGGAGGAAACGTGATTCAGAGATACCAGAATGTGGGGTCTGGATTTAGTAAGGACTAGTACATGGGATTTGTACCCCCTCCAAAGTATTCGGAACGTTTTTTTTTTCAGATCAACAAAGTTGTAAATTTCGCGTACATAGTGATAATGTTTCAGAGACGCTTGGAGAGAAATTAAAGGAAATGACACATTTTTAAATAGTCATTCACAGTTGTTGGACTGTAAGTTTAAATAACTGGTTCATTTAAACTGAATTGTCACTATTGGTGTCACTAAAGTGTTTTTGGTGCAAAGAATAAACAAAAGAAGTGGGTGAAACACAGACTTGAACACTGAACTACATAGAATAGGGGACGAGGCGGTATGGAATAGAGTAATTACCAAAAAAGGCGGGAAAGGAAAAAATATTGAATTAACAATACAGAATGTCTCGATTGTTTTGTGAAAGATTGCATTCAGCAGCTTGTTACTGAGAATTTCTCGTCAGCCTTTAGGTTTGGTCATAATGGAAAATCTTAATTTTTTTTGACGTCATCGTGTAAGAAATTACCATTAAAGATTTGCTTTTTTCTTTTTTTGGGGGGGGGTACTTTATATGGCAAGTAACCGTTTGTAGTAAAATTCTGCATCAAACAGTTATTTTAAAATGGACTTTTAAACTCATTATTTCAGATTTTTGTTTCATTGGAACCGATATCTAAAGCTGATGGAACCCCCCCCCCCCAAGAGAAAAGATGCTAGTGATTTATAGATTTTATGTATCTTTTTCAGAGTTAGTTGTCATTTCAGCGAAAAATTCAAACTTGACAGCGGCAATCAAAAATGAAGATGTGAATCAACACGGCGTTCGTGCTTTCTTAAGTGGCATTTTCTTTACCTCTGAGAAATAAAGGGAGACAAAAACCCAGTAATTATTTCTGAAAGAGCACGAGGTAGCTTAGCAATTTTTCGCAATAAGGTGCTTCTCAGTAATGGTAAATTAACGACCTAACAAGCAAAATTCGGAGAAAAAGTGCTCTTGGGGCTCGTGGGGGAACATGAGTAGTAATTTTTATTTCAAAAAGCATTTGAATAATGCTCTTTGAAAAAAGGAGTGCATTTCACGTACACCTCACCCCCTCCACCCCTCCTCCACAATTTTCTGTGGTAAAATCTTTACTTTGTAGCTGATAAGTTGTTGCCCTGATCTGCTTTTATTTTCACAAATTCAATGCGATATGCATTAGACGCGTTCCTTGCACAAATATGAAAGGCTTTACACTTACAGCCCTCTCAACTGGGTATTGCTACTGAAAATGCCTGATGGTAATTTCTTCAACTGGATCTTATTCAACTCCCTACCAAAAATAAGGAAATGGAGAGTCAATTGCATGATATTCGAGAACAAAGTTCAGGGAATAAAGTATACTTAAAAAATTGTATTTTGTCTTTCTTACGTACTGTTATGGGGGGCTACAATATGCACGTTATTAAACTAATGTTGTCCAAGAACTCATGTTTTCTATTTGGTTTGACATCTAAAGTCCCTAAAGAGGACAACACGCTATGATTTGGAACAAAATTCATTGAGTCACGCGAGTTTTTTTTTTTTTTTCTTTTTTCTTTTTGTATTCTTGGTTTTTAATTTTTTTTTGTTTTTAATTAATTTTTTTAAATATTTTTCTCCCTCCTTCCATCACCCATTATGACATTGCACACTGTTATGTTCTTCCGTTTTCGTAATAAGCCGGAAAACACTAACTAGAGGATGTGGGGTGGGTAAATTAACAAGAAAGGTTTGGAGCGGGAAATGTTGGAGTGATCACACAAAATGTCTTAATACATTGTTTAAGATTACAGAAAACCTGTTCATTTGTAAAGGCGCATAATCACATGCTACGTTCAGACCTATATCGCTAGGTATGGACAGGAAATATTATCTGTGTCACATTCTGCTTGAAAGAATTGGTCGGTTGTATAAGGCAAACATTGCATATTTTAGTGAAGCTGGAGCATTATTCGTGGTTTTAATATCTGAAGGGGAGGATGAGTTGGATTATTCGTACATAGAGCTGCCCACAGCGGAGTAAAAAGAAAGTTTGTGCTTAATAAGGCTACTTTAATATTATAGTCTATCCAATTTTTTTCACTATTCGTTTTATAGGACTTTCTTCATACTTACACTTGAGGTTAAATAACGACAAAAACTCAATAAAGTTTTTTTTCTGGTTCAATGCTGTACACCTTCTTCACGCATTGAATATTTCTACGCCCAAAAAAAGAATTAAAGTCTTTTTGGGCAAGAGGTTATGAAAACAACCAACAAACTTGTTTATTCATTATTCAACACATCACTGATAGTCCACCCTGTTACGATATCGTTGCGCTTAAGTGAAATATACACAATAGAGGGATTTGTTTAACATCAGCTTACAGCAGCCTCAGATGGGTATTGTTCCTGAAAACATCCGATGAGAAGTAGTTCAGCTTGTTGTTACTCAAGTCTCTGTGAAGAAATAATTACAAATGCGTTGAACACAAACATTTTTCGAAGTTAATGAGAGGTAATGTAACTCATCACAACAAATCAACATGATTCAGTCCCTATTGAGATATCGTTGCAATTTTTTAAAATATACGCAATATAGACCTACTTTTAGTTAAGCGCTTCTGACGCGAATTTTTTTTTTCCCCGCCCACATAGTATTGCTGTTGGGTGTATTTAGTACGAACGCCTTATTAATTATGCTTTTTATTCTCAATAGATTGTAGAAAGGGGTCTTAGTTGATAATCACAGTTGGTTATCGATATATCTCTTGAAAATTACTTCTTGTGGAAAGTCCTTCAGCTGGTTGTCACTCAAATCCTATTTAAGATGTTGCTATATTTATGTTAAATAGCAACAGTTCAGTGGCGGACAACCCCTCCCCCCTCTCCCCATTAACCGCCTTCCGGTTAGCTCAATGGATAGGGCGCTGGACTGTTGTGCGGGAGGTCGAGGGTTCGAGCCCCGGCCGGACCAACACTCAAGGTCATAAAACATTTTAGAAGAATATGCTACCTTTCTATAACATCAAGAAATGGTTAGATATTCTAGTCTTCTCGGATAGGGACGAATAAATGGAGGTCCCGTCTCCTGCAGGGTTAGGGGTAAGAGACGTTAATTTCCCACGCACGAGATTACTTTGTGATGGATGTCCTCCCCTGGGGTGGGATGGGTGGGTTTGTTGGAACCTAAACCTCGTAGGGGACCTATGTCCTATGCTACTACTCCAGTACTTTATACAAATCATTAAACACTCAAATACTCAATACCCATGACAGAAAATGACATTATACTCCTATGTATTATTTCTTATTGAACAGATCATTATCAATCCTTATTACGATGTAGTTACAATTACGTGAAACAGATTTATTTCAACTGATCTAGAAGTAGCAATCACTCAGTTAAATGAAGAATGACATTCACTTGCTCCATGATCTACACTTTACTATGCAACTAACAGAGCACTTCAACATTCGATATCTCTCACTTATACTCACAAGCCTGCTGTTGCGAGGGGAATTTTCCATGGAAATGACATCAATTCTTTCCCTTCGCAGTTCATTCGAAGCAGATTCTTATTTGTTCCCTTTAAAATGCTGCACTGACAGGGGCCTGGGCACTCTGAATTTTAGACATAAAGGATCGTTCAATAAACTGAATGCCTTAAGAAAGCGTAATTATCATAATCACAAAGTTTGCATTCCAACAATAAAGAAATCATTTTAAAATCGAGGAAAATTTTCTTTAAGAAGAAAGGGAGATAGTCTCCAAAGAAAGACAAACACTACAAAAATGTTAGTCTGAAAATCAAACAAACAAAACAGTGGATGGTTCATGATGGAGAACAACGAGAGAAGATGATTAATTAAACTTTACAACTAAAACAAACATTCTCATCAAACTATAGCAATACAGAGGGGTTCAGTCTTCCTAGAGGCGAAAGAACATTGAATAACTCTGATAAATAGGTCTCATGCTCGGCTGGTTGGATAAGATTGATATTTAAATGGCACAAAGCGACATGTGGATATATCAGAATCAGTGCCTTTAAACATCAGATCTCAACTGATGGGAGGAAGGCAGACCAGTTGGCAATATAATACCGTAATAAATTAAGGGGCAACCAAGAACAAACTTCATATTCTAGAACAACGGGGCAGCTTGAGGGAGCCGCTATATCACAGGTGACGAGCCGTGGAGGAGAGTTGCTGAGAAATTTAACAAGATGATACGCAATTCATTAAACAATACAGGTTAAGGCAATAAAATCAATCATTTATATAGTTATGTATATATTACACTAGTGTAAGAAAAAAGCTCACTTTCAATGTTGAGGCTGATTTCTCTCCATGATATCTTTTCACCTCTTCGTACCTCACAGCTGTAATTTGCATTATTTTTGGCAGTTTCAAGAAGCTGATATTTTATACTGGTGCTATTTTGTACAACAACACCATTTTTTCTCCACACAATGTATGGAGCTGGCGCACCTTCCACTGGGCACCACAGGCTGGAAGCTCTGTTCAAAAGTACAGACTGTGTCTTGGGTACTTCTTTCATTGTGAGTGTTGCTACATAAGGCAATTGTTAAAAAATATATATATTTTAAGGCAAGTAACTGCTAGATTGATAATCGGTACCATAAAGAACAAGCAGACTGTAGGCATAATACGCAAATTCAAAACATTGTACGTGCAATTTTGAAAATATCATTGCAATATGAGAACAATTTTTTTTTTTGACGGCAGTCATGAAGAACTTTGTCGATCGCTTTCTCTGTCTGTTTCTCTGCGTCTATCTGTGGCTGTTAGTCTGTCTATTTTCATCTAACAAATAGAAAACCCTTGAATGTGCTCTGTTCTAATGTAAAGCACGCAGGAAGCGGCTAGAGCACGAAAGAATTGAAAAGAGAAAGACGAGACATAGTTCAGTGTTTCTCCTTACCTCTTGAGAGCTCTAGCCGCTTCCTGCGTGCTTCATAACAGAACACGGCATGCCGCAGTCGAATGCCTCTATCTATTTTACATAAAGAATCTGTTCAATTTCCCACGCATGACCTTCAGTATCAAACAAACTTTATTATTAAAGCAAACAACAGTGTCAGAAGGCTCTGTACTTTCATAAAGCAGGCTACACTAAGCCAATCAGAATCTTTGTTAGAATAGTTCAAGTAATGTAATTGGTTAAAACAAGACTTGAGAGCGACTTTTTTTCAAGCCCGCGTGAGAGGTGGCGCACCAACCTAAAAATGACTTTCGTCATAGCTCAGTCAGAGATGCCTGATAGTGAACTTAAAAACGTGGTTAGATTTCTTTCCAGACTTGCTTCTTTATCCTAGCAAATTCACGAAAACTGAATCGAGTTTCGGTAGCCGTGAAATGCCGGAAATCAGTGCCCTGAGTAAGGGCAATTGAGCTTTGTTTGTGAAAAGCGTAAACGAAAGCAAGTTTGTATAAATTTGATAAATTTGTATAAGAAGGAATTAGGTATGGGTTAAGTCTAGAACTGGACCATTACATTTAATTTGGAGCTCACGGAACGCTTTTGAAAAATCACCAATACCTCAGATTTCTAATATCGCATTTCGCAGCAAGTTTTCAATTATCTTTTTCCATATGTGGTATGAGCCAGAATCTCTTCAGGTTACGCTAATGATAAGTGGAAATAGTGTTGTTTTCGAGGATATAAAAATAAATCAGGGCTCTTCGTTTCCTCACGGAAAAACTAGCCTGAACTTTGTGAAAATCTCAACATCGCCATTTGCTTCATTTGTTCAAATTCGGAATTCCAAGCACATACATGTATTAGCAGTTAGCACCATGTTTAACATCCCGGCATTGGAAAGTGATTTTGGCCCAGGAGGGCGGGAACCAATCTCCAAAAGTTAAATTATCGGGGGGAGGCCATGTCGATGCTTTTCCATGTAAATAATAGGCGCATTATTTTTTTATTGTAGTGCAGTAGTTTCAGTATCCCTCCGTCTAACGATGTCATCTTTAGTCACTGAAAAAATCCCTGCCACAGTGTCTTCATTCACTCACAACTGAGTCTAATAATTTCCCACTAAAAATAGTTATCATAGGGGTTTTCATGGAGTTGGGGGTGGGTCCTGTTACAGTTGTACAATGGATTTCAAAGTTTTTCAAACACGGTCGGCAGTCGATCGAATTGAGGCGTTAGTCGGAAACGACCGGTTACGGCTTCTCTTATTAGTTGACAGTAATGGGTGCGCTGAAGTGTGGATTTCTCATTATATTTTAGATTTAACTTCGAAACTCGACTTCTGCTCACCAGTGATGGAGTTTCAGCCAGCTTCTGCAGGCCGTCGTAAGAGAGTCATTTATCGTTGAAAACTGCTCTCAAGGCCCTCTCTTGTAGTCTTTCAGCTTCACGTTTGTCTGAGGCTCTGCAGAAATGCCAGATGATACTGCACTAGGTTAAGTGAGGTAAAATGGCGGCTTTATAAAGTTGTAGTTTAGCGTAAGTGGGTATTAGTTTTCTTAGACGACTTAAAACTCCTATCTGTTGACTTGCCTTTTTACAGACTAAGGTAATATGCTCACTAAAGTTTAGTTCAGAGTCCAGGAGTACTCCCAACAGTTTGATAGATTTTCATTGTTCAATGTCAGTCCCATCTATATGCAGGTTTATACTATTTTTGGCCTCAGTTCCAGAAACCATAAGCATGGATTGATATTTCTAAACATTCACTTGTAGCAGGTTTTCTTTGTACCATTTAGTGATTTTGCTACCTTCACTCAGCAGTTTCTCTTCAACAATACCAGCAGACGAGCCTGATGCAAAAATTTGATGATCGTTTGCATACATGGAGATTCCCGCCTCAGTTATATAGGTGGGATGATTTTGAAATGAGTTCCACAAGAGAGGACCAAGGGAGGACCCTTGAGGACAACCTCTTATTGTATCTTTCGACTGACTCGTCACAGGACCCAACTTGACCCTGTTCCGTCTGTGAGAGAAATACGTACGCAGAAGGTTGAGGGCTGATCCTGAAACGCTGTATGATTCCATGTTCTTAATGAGCAGTGGTGGACTAACAGAGTCAAATGCCTTACTCATGTCAGAGGATAATATTCCTACAGCTTTTCTACTATCTAGATCCAGCTTCCATTTCTCAACTAGTCTCAGTAATGTGGTTTCACAGCCATTGTTCTTTTGATAGGCTGTCAGACTATTGCTAAGTTTAGGATCCATATACTCTGTAAACTTCTTTCCCAATAGTTTCTCAAACAGCTTATCGAGGGTAGGTAAAACTGTAATTGGTCGATAATTCTTCACTTCTTCTCTGTTGTTACTCTTGTAGACAGGTACCCATATCCCTCTCTTCCAGTCAGATAACCATGTCCCGGGTTCAATGCTAGTATTGAGAGTCCTGGTTAGTGAAGGAGCCAATTCCTCACCTACTAATTTTAAAATTCTGGGTTGCAAACCGTCATATCCAATTGCTTTGCGAGTATTAGGATTTTCAAGGGCATCCTTCACTTCATAATGATTTAAAGGTCTGAAACAAAAGGAATCATTTGATTCTGCCATATGTGAAGAAATAAGATGTAGACTGCTATGCTCAATAAAATTCCCCTCAGTTAAATCATCTACCTGTTCACCTCCTATTCCTTTGGCTATGGATGAGAGGTACTCAGAAAGATACTCTGCCACCACTAGCCTATCTTTTTCCAATGTACCATTAATAAATAAATGTATTTCTCTCTTTCTGCTGTCCTCTTTGTCCTTTCTATCCAAGAATGGTTTGAAGGTTTGAAAAAAATTCTTAGGATTATTCTTCAGATCGTGTGATATTTCCTCCCAGTACTGCTTTATGGCTATTCGCCTTTGTCGTGTAGCCTCATTCCTCTATTTTCTCTTGAGCTCCAAGTTTTCTGGTGTTTTGTTTTGGTTGAACCTTGTGGCAAAGTTACGTTTAGTCCTTATAGCAGATTTCCATGCTGGGGTCATATAGGGGACATCTTTTGCCCTGACTTTCATTTTCTTCACAGGCAAATACTCTGACAAAATAGTTCTCAGAAGTTTTATCCAATAATCATAACAATCCTCAACACAATTAAATATTTCTCCCATATGCCAGGGTGCTATACTAAGGGTCCCTTTCAGTTTATCTGTGTCAAGGTTCTTAAAATCGGAGAAAGTAATTACTTTGCTTTGATGGTACTTGATCCTTTCTGTCAGAATTCCATACACCAGCAAATGGTCGCTAATTCCAGGATCATGGACACCACATTCTTTAAAAAGATCAGGTCTGTTTGTCAATATTACATCCAGTAAAGATTCTGTTGTAGCAGTAATTCTAGTTGGCTTAGTAATCAGACATTTTAGACTATGAACATCTTCGAAGTCGCACATAATTTTTCCCTCATTTTTATCTGGTCTGAGTCTATTTAGGTTCAGATATCCAGTGTTTACTATGAACTGCTTTTGCAGTGACAGCCAAGAGACAACCTCGTTCAGCTCGTCCTCCCGTCTAATGTAGTAACTGATCCCTGAAGCTCTCGATGGCCTGTAAAGGCCAAGCACAGCTACTTCGTGTCTTCCAAAGGTTGATTCAATGGCTAGGGCTTCAATTGTACTGTAGGTTCTAGGTAACTTTAGCTGCTTAGAAGGTAACGATGAGTCAATGTAAGCCAAGACACCACCTCCTCCTTTCTTGCAGTCTTTCCTATACATATCGTAACCTTCCACTGAGAATTGGCTATTAGAGTACGATTTATCAATCTTTGTTTCAGTTAAAAAAAAAAAAAAACCACTTGAGCTTTGAGGACCCTCATTAGCATCACTATTTCTTCCGACTTGTTGTGCAGGCTATTAACGTTCTGATGGAACATAAAAATTGTGTCGCATACCGTACATTTTACTACTTTAGTCCTTTGACATATCGAGCATAAGCTGCCATCTCCTGTTGGACCCGGGTTCGTTTCAATATCTCCACTTAAAAGTAGGTATTTCGGTTGCAAGGTTGCCACAGAATTCGGATAGATCCTTATTCTTGTATGCAAGTATTTATTTCTCCGTTTAAGTTTGAGCAATGCAATTCCAACTGATGGCGGACTGCAAATCGGTGAGGAATAATCAGCCTTTCTATAAATTTACCTTGAAGGGAAGATTCATTTCCGGATCTCCTGACTGCTGGTTTCCTTATAACCTCATTTCTGCTTGTGCCACAAGTTAAAGTAGGTAGGAAAACGATAAAAAAAAGCGTATAAACAATGAGCTTTGTGATAAATGTCCATCCGCCATTACGACCGCCATTACGACCATTACGTCGTGAAGTAATTGACGATGTTACGATTTGCACAAAGTTCAGCCGAGACGGTTTTTTTCCGTACGGAAACGAAAAGCAGCAAACTTGTTTATATACTTGAAAACAACACAATTTCCACCTATCATGAACTCAACATGCACTGATTCTGAGTTATACCGCATGGGAAAAATGATAATTGAAAGTTTACTGGAATATATCGGTGAAATATTCAAATATTGGTGATTTAAACCGTTCCAAAAGCTCCAAATTAAATGACACGGTCCCGATTTAGTTCACATCTCAATCCTTCCTATACAAATTTATGAAATTTATACGAGCTTGCTTTCTTTTGCATTTTTTAATGAACAAAGTTCATTTGCCTACCCTAGAGGCACTGATTTTCGCCATTTTAAGGCTACCGAATCCCGTTCAGTTTTCGTGAATGATCTAGATATAAGCACGTCTAAGTTTCTACGTTCACTTCAAGGTATCTCTGGGCAAAATATGAAGGTTTTTAATTTTCGACCATGTGCCATATTTCTCGTTTTACTCTCGGTCAATTCAAACATTCACTCTTCAGCTATCAAAATCTCAAACCATCAAAGTTCACAATCTGCAATAGTTCACAAACTGAAACAGTTCGGCAGGTCTATGAGTGAACGGCAGCCGAATTCACGAGAATACGAGGATTGCTCGGGACTGCTACTGCAGCGCCATGAAACTCATCTAGAGACTGATGTGGTCTCCACTTATACATTGTAACAGTCGACAGGATATCTGAGCAAGCTCTTATTGCATTTCACTCCAAGGGCGGATGATGTAATTCCTGAGACTTGCCACACTGCGCTGACCACAGATCACCGTAATGAACTAGGCGCCATGGACCTCAGCATGATCGCAGTCGCTCTGACACCGTCATGATTTGCAAGAATTTAAACATCTCTGCCGGTCTCTTTCGATTTTTCATCATTCCAGTTTTGTTCTGATTTGTTTTATGAACACGAAACTATATATACTATACGGGTGTTAGCTGTGTTTGACTTTTAGTACTGTTCGTCTTTTTAGCTTACGATCGAACTGAGCGTGAAGACCTTTAAAACTCGGGCTGTCTATTCCGTTTCCTCTTTGAGGAATTTTCGTCTCCGCTCATGCTATAATTATGTAAATAACGGCGCTTGGCATGTTTATTATCTTTACTTGGTTCTTCTGTTGTTACTTGGCGGCTCGCTTGTTCCAAAATTTCATTTAAGGAAAAAAAAAAGGGAAGAGATAGTACAATTTGGCAGATGAGATGATAGCTTTAGCTCTACTCCGTGTTTTAAACACAGATAGAGCACGCTCTTAAAAACAGTGATAGCATGCGTTATATCTGAGCCTAATCATATATACTGAACTTAGTAAGCTAATAAATACTGCAATATGCTACTAGGCCATTGTTGCATTTCCTGAATGTAATTTAGAATTTAGAATTTAGAATTTAGAATTTAGAATGTAGAATTTGGAATTTGGAAATTAGAATGTAGAATATAGAATATAGAATATAGAATATAGAATATAGAATATATAATATAGAATTTAGAATTTAGAATTTAGAATCTAGAACTTAGAACTTAGAGCTTAGAACTTAAAACTTACAGCTTAGAGCTTAGAGCTTAGAACTTAGAACTTAGAACTTAGAACATAATGCTTAGACCTTAGAACTTAGAACTTAGAACTTAGAACTTAGAACTTAGAACTTAGAACCTAGAACTTAGAACCTAGAACCTAGATTTTAGAACCTAGAACCTAGAACCTACAACCTAGAACCTAGAACTTAGAACTTAGAACTTAGTATTTAGATTTTAGAATTTAGAATTTAGAATTTAGAATTTAGAATTTAGAATTTAGAATTTAGAATTTAGAATTTAGAATTTAGAATTTAGAATTTAGAATTTAGAATTTAGAATTTAGAATTTAGAATTTAGAATTTAATTCATTCGCCACCGGAATGACAGGAGAAAGGAACAGAACTTTCCTCCCAATTGACACCTAACCCCATTGTAACCACCATCTCACCCTGTGGAGGACATCCATCACACAGTAATCTCGTGCGTGGGAAATTAACGTCTCCTACTCCCAACCCTGCAGGAGACGAGACCTCCATTTATTCGTCCCTATCCGAGAAGACTAGAATATCTAACCATTTCTTGATGTTTTAGAAAGGTAGCATATTCTTCTCAAATATTTTAAGACCTTGAGTGTTGATCCGGCCGGGGCTGCCGGCCGGCCGGGGCAGCCGGGGGTTGCCATTGATTTGATCTATCATGAGGTTCCAGTTGAATCTAAAGCTTTTAGGCAAGTACCTAAACAGAAATTTTACCAACAAAACATCGTACCTGTTTGATTGAAGAATCTTCCTATGTAGAGTCCATTAAAATGATACGCCCAAGAAGAGGCAAATCTTAACCACATGTATCGTCTACTGGATCGCACAACAACAGTTTTGTGATCTCCACAGAATACACCAAGAACATTGGCTGACTGACTACTGCCATCACGGATCTCAAGATAATAACCCTGAGCACAAGGCTCCGAAACCCAGCTGCGCATGGTAAAGTTTAGTTCCACATATCTTCCTTTTGGAACTGAGAGAGCTTGTGGACG